>NC_073745.1:136562952-136812952 GCF_029784135.1 Toxorhynchites rutilus septentrionalis
TTGTTAGTAAGAAGGGATTTGATTTCTCGCGAAGGGAAAGGAAAAGGAGAATATAAGGATATAAGGACAATCACACACGAAGATTGATAGCTTTTAGGAAGACATATATTTGGGACATGTAATCAAGGTCTAAACCAGCTAACACATCTCTCACCGGCACATTGGGCTGCCTTCCTCTAGCCCGAAGAGAGTTCTCTAAATTCGATCTGGCAACAAGATACTCCTCGCACGACCAAACAACGTGTTCGATGTCGTGGTAACCTTGGCCACAAGCACAGATATTGCCATCGGCAAGATTAAAACGAAAGAGTAGCGCGTCTAACGAACAGTGATTGGACATGAGTCGAGAGAAGGTGCGAATAAAGTCCCGACTTAAGTCCAGACTTTTGAACCATGGTTTGAGGCTTACCTTAGGGATAATCGAGTGAAACCACCGGCCCAATTCATCTTCGTTCCATTTACGTTGCCAGTTAGCGATAGTATTTTTACGGACTAAAGAATAAAATTCATTGAAAGCGATTTGACGCTGATAAATATCGCCTTCAATTGCACCTACCTTTGCCAATGAGTCAGCCCTCTCGTTACCCGGAATTGAGCAATGTGATGGGACCCAGACAAAGGTAATGACATAACAGCGTCTGGATAAAGCACTCAAAATTTCTCGTATTCTCTCAAGGAAGTACGGCGAGTGCTTTTCCGGCCTCACTGAACGGATAGCTTCAACAGAGCTAAGACTATCCGTTACAATGTAATAGTGTTCAACAGGTCGTGAGGCGACGCTGTCCAGCGCCCAATGTATTGCTGCCAATTCAGCAATATACACTGAGCAAGGATTCTGAAGACTGTGGGAGGTGCTAAAAATTTCGTTGAACACTCCAAATCCTGTGGACTCATTCATAGAGGACCCATCAGTAAAGTACATATTATCACAATTGACACGCCAATACTTTGCATTGAAGATCGTAGGAATGATCCCCGATCGATGATAATCTGGAATTCCATGGATTTTCTCCTTCATGAACAGATCAAAATGTACAGAGGAATTGATGTAGTCAGGAAAACAAACACGGTTGGGAGTATACGAAGAAGGATCAACCTGCATGGAGATGAATTCATGATATGAGCTCATGAATCCTGAATGAAAATTTAGCTCGATAAGCTGCTCAAAATTTCCGATCACCAATGGGTTCATAACCTTACACCGGATGAGGAACCGAAGAGATAATAAGTTGAAGCGATCTTTTAGTGGGAGTACGCCTGCCAAAACCTCGAGACTCATGGTATGCGTTGAGGGCATACATCCCAACGCAATACGGAGACAAAGATACTGAATTCGCTCGAGTTTAATGAGATGTGTTTTGGCAGCTGATTGAAAACAGAAACTGCCATACTCCATCACTGAGAGAATAGTTGTTCGATACAACATTATAAGATCTTCGGGATGGGCTCCCCACCATGTGCCGGTAATTGTACGGAGAAAGTTTATTCTTTGTTGGCATTTTTTACTCAGATACCTAATATGGGCCCCCCAAGTACATTTGGAGTCGAACCAGACCCCAAGATACTTGAATGACATAGCATGAGTGATCGGTTTACCCAAAAGTTGAAGCTTTGGTTTTGCTGGTCTATGCTTCCTAGAAAAAACCACCATCTCTGTTTTCTCCGTGGAGAATTCGATCCCTAGCCCAATGGCCCAGGTTGAAAAATTGTTCAAAGTATCTTGTAAGGGTCCTTGCAGGTCGGATTCGTTTGATCCTACGACAGAGACCACTCCATCATCTGCAAGTTGTCTTAGGCTGCAATTTTGTGTAAGGCAATTGTCGATGTCGCTTACATAGAAGTTGTACAAAAGGGGGCTTAAACATGAGCCCTGGGGGAGGCCCATGTAAGAGACCCGACTTACTGCCGAATCTCCGTGAGAAAAGTTCAAATGCTTCTCACAAAGCAAGTTATATAACATATTATTCAATAGAGGCGGCAGACCCCGAGAGTGTAATTTGTCTGACAAAACCTCTATTGAAACAGAATCAAAGGCCCCCTTTATGTCCAAGAATACTGAAGCCATTTGTTTTTTTCCGGCGTAAGCCATTTGAATTTCTGAAGAAAGCAACGCAAGACAATCATTCGTCCCCTTGCCCCTGCGGAACCCATATTGTGTATCTGAGAGTAGGCCATTCGTTTCAACCCATCGATCGAGGCGAAACAAGATCATTTTCTCCAACAATTTCCGTATACAAGACAGCATTGCTATTGGGCGGTACGAATTGAAGTCGGACGCGGGTTTTCCGGGTTTTTGAATAGCTATAACTCGTACTTGTCTCCAATCATCTGGAACAATATTATGCTCCAGAAACCGATTGAATAAATTCAACAAGCGATGTTTCGCCACATCAGGGAGGTTTTTCAGCAAGTTGAACTTAATTCTATCCGATCCCGGAGCAGAATTGTTACATGAAAGGAGAGCAAGAGAGAATTCTACCATCGAAAACTCGGAATCAAGATCGCACCTATCTTGTGGTATATCTCGAACAATTTTCTGCACGGGAGGGGAATCGGGACAAACCTTCCGTGCAAAATTAAAAATCCATCGATGTGAATATTCTTCGCTTTCATTCGTTGAAGAGCGATTTCTCATGTTTCGAGCCACTTTCCATAATTTTTTCATTGACGTTTCTCGTGACAAACCTCCCACAAAATTTCGCCAATAAGCACGTTTTTTCCCTTTGATCAAATTTTTGAACTGACTTTCAAGGTGCAAATACGTTTGAAAATTCTCAATGGTTCCACGTTTCCGAAAAGCTTTAAATGCGTTCAATTTATCCTGATAAAGCTTGGAACATTGGCTATCCCACCATGGATTGGGAGGCCTTTGACGAAAAGTGGAGCCTGGGATGGGTTTCGTTTGAGCGCGAACCGCGCTGTCATATATCAAACGAGAAAGGAAGTTATACTCCTCCAATGGAGGCAAACCATCTCTGGAATTGATGGCTAGAGCAATTGCGTCCGCATATTTTTTCCAGTCAATGTGTCTTGTGAGGTCATATGCCATGTTTATAGATTCAGAAGAATTCGAACCAATGGTGATGGAAATTTTGATTGGCAAGTGGTCACTGCCGTTGGGGTCCTGGATTACATTCCACTTGCAATCTAACGATAGTGAATTCGAGCAAAGCGAGAGGTCAAGAGCACTTGGGTTAGCAGGAGGTTTAGGTACACGTGTTGTTTCCCCAGTGTTCAAAACGGTCATATTGAAGCTGTTACAAAGGTCATATATCAACAATGAACGATTGTCGTCGTACTGTTCCCCCCAGGCAGTTCCGTGAGAGTTGAAGTCTCCCAAGATCAATCGTGGCTCAGGAAGGAGTGAGCACATGTCAACAAGTTGATTGCGGCTAACCGCAGCTCTCGGAGGCCAATACAAGCTGACAATACAGAGGTCTTTGCCTCTGATGTTTGCATGACAAGCAACAGCTTCGATCCCTCCAATAGGTGGAAGGTCAATTCGAAAAAATGAGTGGCACTTATTGATACCCAATAGCCGTATCTGTCATCACGGTCCAAGCGTATGATATTAAAATTGTGGAAAGAGAGATCATCTCGCGAAGAAAGCCAAGTTTCGGACAGAGCAAAAACATCACAATTGAACTTATGAATTAAAAATTTGAATGTATCCAATTTAGGGATAAGACTACGACAATTCCACTGTAAAACAGTGATATCTCCGACCTCTCTATTTAAATTAGACATCAAGAGAGATAATCATTGCAAGGAGGGGCCATGTTTGCATCAATTGTTGCAAAATTGTCTTTAATACTGGAAGCATTGAAATGACAATGGTTCTGATGGAGTCGGAAACATTAAAACACTTGAAGATTTGGTCCAAAAGGTCAGACAACTTTATAAATCCCGATTGGGAAGTTGAGCTGGACGGAAAAACAGGGACAGTTGGGGTTTTTGATGTCCCCTCGAGTGCTGGGCCATTCGAAGGTGAATTATTCCCACGGAAACCAGGAGGAACCTGATTTTGCTTGTCCGCTGCACTCGATTTTTTAGGCATGCTAACAGGGGGTATCACCGGAGGGGCTTGTCCTTGAACTTTGGGAGTGGTCACATTTTTGCGCCGGGGATTCCCTTGGAAAATGAACGGTGTGCCCCCGTTAGCTGTGTCCGCTTCTATTTCGTCAACGGGCAACGTGGCGAAGACATTTTGTGTGTTGATTGGTTGTTGTTGTTGGGCCAGTGGCGAAGCGCCCTTTAAAATATCCGCAAAAGTGCGTTTCGAGCGTTCCTTTAAAGAGCGCTTCTGTTTCTCCCAGCGACTCTTGTAAGTTTCACAAGCTGAGAGCTCGTGTGGGGATCCCCCGCAATATGGACATTTATGCTCAGTCGCACTGCAGGATTTCCCCTCATGTTGCTCTCCGCAAGTGGCACAGCGCTCCTTGTTGGCACAATAATCTGAAGTGTGACCAACTGACTTGCATTTTTGGCAAGTCATGGGCTTTGGCACGAAGAGTCGCACAGGCAATCTCAATTTGCCCACCACGACGTAGTCAGGTAGAGCGGAACCAGCAAAAGTTACTCGAAACGAGTCTGACGGCGTGAATTTAGTTTTTCCCTCTTCTTGGGATACTTTTCCTAGTTGGCGGCTGTCCAAAATTTTAACACCCACCAACGGGAGTCTTTTAAATTTACCAACTCCTTCTTTTATCATTTCGCACGTCAGACCAGTTTCAGTTACCACCCCCGAGATTTCTACGTCATGGGAGGGCACGTAGACGCGATACTCTAGGGAGAATCTCTCGTCGATCACAATTGCATTCGCGTGTTTCCGATCACTCACGACAACACGCAGGTCTAACCTTAGAGTTTTCGACCACGGAGGAATATAATCTTGCCAGATCTTTCGAAACCTGAATGACATTAATTGCCTTTCCTTTTGGTTTAGGCCGGAAAAAAACAACCCATGGACCAGCTCCAAGTGCATCGTCTGGATAGACCTTGACACGAGGAGAGGAAACAACTGAGGGGGAGGACGAGGTCGATTGTTGAACGGGAGCGGTATCAGTAGGGCTGGGAGGCAAGTTCGGTAGTAGAGCGGAAGCGGGAGCGGGAGATTGAGGGGGCGAAGAGGAAAAGTTTGCCTATTTTCTTGAGGGGGGCTTGTTAAGGTAGATTACCTCTTTCTCTGAAGAGACATCTTCTGAGGGGGGAACGCGTTTAAGCGACTTCCCAGCCCCCGCTGTAGCTAGTGAGGAGGAAACAGTAGTTTCAATCTCCATGTCAACATGACCTTCTGCCATTACGGCAGATATAAAATAATATAATTCTTATTTTTTTGTATTTCTAAACCTAATATATATTATACCTAAATCGCACACCAATGCGAATGAAATGAAGCGGTGTCTCAATCGAACCGCGTGGCAATCGCTCGGCACAGATGCAACGGTATATCGCACCACAACACGATGATGGAATCGATGACGATGCTAAAGCACACACAGCGATGATACGGCACACGCACCGCGTCCGCCGTGGAGGACTTCTTCCTCACGCTGGTAGTGATTGCTGCTCTCCTCACTCGCGCAATAAAGAGAACCCCGTTAGGGCGAAATAACTTCACCAGCCACGAACTGATAACGGTATAATCTCCACTTTATAATAGACGCGAACAAATTTGCGACCGATGTCTTCGGACTGCGCGAGCTGAATGTTTAACAAGTACAAAGCCTTCAGAAAAATATCAAGAAGCAACTATAAGATAGTGAGAAAAAATTGAGAAAGTTTGTAAAAAAAAACGCAAAACACAACATCAAAGGTTCTTTTCAGAACCTCCAACATGTTCATTGATAGTAAATAGTAAATAAATTCATTTTTCAGTTAGATAGGTAGGTATTCGCGTAGGAGAAGAAAATAAAACAATATATTTAAAATATATATTGAGCAAAAACTGTCCCCTTTGTATAGTCCTACGTCACTCCGGTTATGTCCCCGACATTACCCACCCGTCTTTTTTTGACGAAGAACTACGTCTTTGATATTTCTGTTCAAGGGGTAATTTTACGAAATAAAAAATGAGGTATGTAATGAAACAGTCTCTACCATTGAAGAAAATCAATCAATCATGGTGCAGACACTGGGAAGCTAATTTACTGACGAGAAACCATTTCGACTTGTGGTCGGCATCTAAAAACAAGAGAAAGTAGATTCAGAAACGATTGGTCTATCAAGTCCTGGGTCAAGCTACCATCAATGTCTCTAGGTACACCCCCATCTACTTTTTTATTTATTGCCTTTGATGTTGAATTCATTATTAATAGATAAATGATCAAAAACAGTTCCCATTTCGATCAATGACTGATTCTCTTCATCGACGCTTTTAAATGTCATTTTATTTGTGACTCAGTGTGGTGTGTATAATGCCAGCTTTAAAATGGTCATTTTTTCGATAAAAACCTGCAGTAGATGTTCCTCCAACATTGTTGTGTTTGATTCAATCTCTCATTTAGTCTACATGAGCTATTCTCAATCAAATAAATTCAAAAATGAATTCAATAGATTTCCTGGGGGTACATTGTTAACATCAACTAATAGCGCAATTGGGACTTTAACAAACCAAAATCCAATCAACGCAGCGGCGTCACTCGATGCAGAAAATAATCCTTGCCGTGATCAATCCGAACAAAAGGGGTATCACTTCCATACATGTGGATCAGAGGGAGTTTTTTTTTGCTTCATTTTGTATCTTTTTTGTTCTGACATTTTTGTACACATATTGCCCTAATCCTATTACCTCACGGATTTAGTACCGTCTGCTTCAGTGTGGAATAGTTTACAATATTAAAACACAGTAACGAATTGCTTCCGTTCAACAACTTCTATCAATTCTGAATTGAATGAATTTATATTCGAAATGTCGTGCACTTAATTTTGGTTGATTCCAGGCAGCAGAATGGTTTCCAGAAGGCGAATATATCTTCATGCTGGCCTGGTAATTCACCCGACTTAAATGCAATAAAATGTATTTTTTCCAACGGAAAAGTATGCCTTCTGATGACTACATAATCAAAACTATGATAAACAAGAAGTATCATTTTATTTCAAGGTTAAATATTTGAATATTGAATCCTCAACACGAATAATGAAATAAAAACAGTTTTATCATAAAAAATAAATAGGTGATCAATGCTTGATGCTCAAAAGTAATGTTTTCGCTTTGGATACCTTCAACTATATTTTATTTCTCGCTATCGAATCTCCAAACAATACATGAGGCCCGAGGGTGTTTGATGAGCGAGAAAATAAACGATCGGAAACGAGAATAGTGTATGTTCTCGATAAATGCGAGAATATATCCCAGTGCATCGCGTATCGTATCGCTAGCATTATTTTGTAATATATTGAACAAGCGAAAAATGTGGTGTTTCGCGTCTCGTGTTACCCTGTGTACAGCACTCTCCCCACCCATAGAGGGGAGGGGGAGCGCAAAATAAAACTTGTGTTTATTATGAAACGACATCAAAAAGTACTCACACGTGGGGGAGCCGAATATCACGCTCCGAGCGTCAAAACAAATAAATTTTCGTTATCTTCCTTCGATGACAAGGACATACGTCTCGTTACAAAACATACTTTACGATTCAGTTTGAGTTCGTATCGTTGCCTCGCCTGTGTATCAAGTGTAATGTACCATCTGTTGGTCTCTTGCTATGTACTGACAGTCCTAATGCACTTAGGAGATGCCAGAGAGTCAGCATAGTACTATTGCAGTACGAACTGAAACCTTGTATGCTAAAATAACGTTGGAGCATACTACAAGTACTACCACAATATGCTATATTTGTTGGATTCATTTGAAAAGTCTGTATATTTCTGGGTCGGAACGGCCAAAGCATGAGGTTTTTGACAATTTATTAACGTATGTGTGATAACCATGAAGTTAGGCATTCAAAAATATACCCTAAGAAGGACTTTTCGAAAATCTCATTATTTACCGAGTTATAGTCGTTTTAGTGACGCTGTTTCCAATGTAATACGACCATAACAATTAACTTCAAACGTTTTTCTCAAAGCTACTTCAAACTGGCGTACACGATATCTCAAGTTATACTGAACCGATTTATGTTGGATGCATATGAATGCAATCTATATTCATCTCTCTATAGCATAAACCAATAAAAACTAATATTTTTTTTGAATTTTACTATTTTTCAAAAATCGGGTAGCGTATAAAAACGTTTTAACTCGTTGAATGCCACGTCAGTCACCGGTGACTGGCACTGAGTTTTCGTTCAGGCTGCGTCAGTCACCGGTGACTGACAGTATAACATATGATAATAAAGGTAAATAATATAAGCATATAAGCTTATATTCATTTTTATACTACGATAAGAAACTATGGCCCTAATACGTTTGAACATGTCCATCCAATCGCTATAAAACTCAACGTGTTAAAAAGCTTTTCAAACTACCGCCATTTCGTCAAAAAACATGTTTTTGACTTGTCCGAGGTTCATACGATAGCGGCATCTTTACTGATTCAGAATCTTTTTTTTTTTTGACGTAGGGCTACGTCTTACATTAAGGCTGCTAACTGAGAAAACAGGTAACGTTTTTATGAAATTAAGTTAACGATAATGACTATTTTTGCTGCGAACGGATTTTAACAATTTGAATACCAATTGAATCAGAGATTTTCTCTGATAAGCTATACATTACAAACCCATAGTCTGTAAAGGGTTTAAATTGATGAAGATTGGAAGCATTTCCATTTTCCCATACATCTGTTCTGTCCATGTGTGTGCTTTCCCGAACAGAACTGTCAATAACGAGCAACTTATACAGCCGTTAGAAGTGAAACAACGAAGAGGGATAGCGAAAAGAGAAAATTAGCGAAGGAAACTCCACCCTTGCATAGTAAGTAAACTGTCGCTAGCGTATAAGTATTGCATCACTTCTGAGGAAAATTCTCAGAATCTTTATGTGCCCGAAACAACAAAGGTCGCTTATTCTGCTCGTTTTGTGTTTTATGTTTCCCCTCGAGCTGTGCACGCTAGCGAATATTCACTTGAAGTGCATCTGGCATTGTAATTAACACAACCAATCCGAGCCATGACAAAGCAGGCGAAAAAAGAGAAGAGTGCAAATGATTATAGGTCGCTTTTAGACATCAGTGTTTGGCTTTGTGTGTGTTGCTTATTTTCGTTGCGCGAAACTTATAGCTTGTTTATTTCCTGTACATGTGAAAAGCGCACCTTCGATACTTTTAGTTGACATTCGTATTTGCTCTCGTGCGCATCTGCATCAGCTTGTTGAAATAAGCTCCTAGCTTTGTTGACGGTTTTGAACAAGAGTCAAGAAACGATTTTTCATAAACGGTCATTCTCACGATTTCATTTTTATCGGTCACTAGTTGACCTGGCAAACTTCGTCTCGCCCAAAATTTGTTTTTTGTTATCAATACCTTCGAACATTCACGTTTTCTTACTATGAGCAAGTTTATGGGTCCAATCGCAGAACTGTTCATTGATTGATCTTCTATTCGACCCCGTTGAATTTAGCTTTAACTATAAAATTCCTAGTATTTCTAACAGAACACATCATTACAATATTAGATTATTTTCAGACATAATTCTGGTTCAAGATTTTTCAACCACTTGCAAATAGCATGTTTCTCCGTTTCATGGAATAAATGTTTTATACAGAAAATATGATAGAATAAAGACAGCCCTAAATCGGACAATTCCTTCCTCGAGTTCTGCTCTAATCAACACAATCGGCGATCCTTTTTTTTTTGTATAGATAGAAGAAGATATAGGAGTGCGTTTCATCACATTAAATTCCATTTCCAGTTTCGAACAAAGATCAATTTCGCTAGCGCAAACATCAAATGGACTAACAGCACTTGTCACTATGTAATTGTAGAACATATGGGAACTCATTTTTCCGAATTTTCCCTTTTTACTTCGAAGTTTTCCGAAAATTTTCAATTGTCATGTTTGGTTGGAATATTTTTGGTTGAAATATGTGTAATATTTTTATGAGACCCCCTCTTCATTCCAGAGGAGGGAGGGGTGTCATATCATTATAGAAACATTTCTCATACCCAAAAACCTCGAGTTATGCAGAAGTTTGTGTTTCGTTTGTCTGGTAGCCCCCCTTAGAGAAGGGGGAGGAGTGTATTCACCAGAGAAACGTTTCGTACCCCGTAAAACCTTCACATGCCAAATTTGACTCCATTTGCTTGAATAGTTTTCGAGTTATGCAGAAATTTGTGTTTCATTTGTATGACAGCCCACCCTTAGAGAGCGGAAGGAGTGTCATACCACAATAGAAATACTTATTACATCCTAAAACCTCCACATGCCAAATTTTGTTTCGTTTGCTTGATTAATTCTCGAGTAATTCAGAAATTTGTGTTTCATTTGTAATGCAGCCCCCCCTTAGAGAGGGGGGTGGAGTGTCTAACCATCAAATATTTATAGCACCCTAAAACCTCAATAAGCCAAATTTGATTTCATTTGCTTGATTAATTCTTGAGTAATGCAGAAATTTGTGTTTCATTTGTATGGCAGCCCCCCCTTAAAGAGAGGGGTGGAGAGTCTAACCACCATAGAATCATTTATTGCACCCTGAATCCTCAATATGCATAATTTGGTTTCATTTGCTTGAATAATTCTCGAGTAATGCAGAAATTTGTGTTTAATTTGTATGGCAGCCCCCCCCTTAGAAAGGGGGTGGGGTCTCAAACTATCACGAAAGCCTTCCCCGGCCCCAAAAACCCCTACATACCAATTTTTATGTTGATCGGTTCAGTAGTTTCCGAGTCCATAAGAATCAGACAGACAGACAGAAATCCATTTTTATATATATATATATATATAGAATTTATCGCTGCAACCGCGTGCATCTGTTAGACGCGTGTTTGATGCTTGTTGAATGGCGATGCACGGAAGATGCCTCTCGTTAAATACTCAGTGCAATGCGTGCTTTGATATGAAGAAACAAATTGCGACATATGAACAATTAGTGTATTGTTCTCGCAAAGACAAGAAAGGATCGTTGCTTCTCGAAATGATTCTACAAAACTACACAAGCTAATAAACCTTTTCGAGGTCACCGGAACTTTTCGCTAAAGAGTTAGTTATGAAATTTCGACGTATTCGCAAATAATATCCGAAATGATAAACCAACAAATTTAAAAAAAGTCACAGGAGGGTCGTGTCCGAGACACGACCGCATAGTTGACGTAGGATTCCGTTAGGCTATCTGTTGATTTTGGATATGTTTGAAGAATTACATCGTAAAACTCTTTGATAATGATTTCGTGGCCCCGAAAAGGGCCGTTTTGTTTGGTTGTTGGGTATGGTTTGTTCACTCCACCAGTGTTTACCGAGTAATGATGACACAAGGATGGTAAACAGTCGTTGGATGGTGCGTATCAGATAAAAGATACCGAAGTGGAACGAGATATGATGAAAATTGCCCTTTGTGATCCTAGACGAGATGGCTCCTGTGTTATGTATGGATGAAATAAATAAAAAAAAACTCACCAATGTAATATAAGATAATACCGAACACAATTATCAATTTTTCTTTGATATAGAGAAAACTTATTTGAAATGGAAAAGGTAATTTTCTTTTATATTTTTTTACTTTCTGGGTGTTTAATCAACCCATTGCGAATTTTAATTGGACAACAACAATTAATACTATATGTAGAGCCTATGGAAAATCACTTTTTCTAATATATCTTCACTTTTCCAATTTTTCTGCCGTATTAACATTCCTTGGGTGAAAATGAACACAACAAGATTAAACCTAACGACCCCTTCGCGAGCGGGAACAAACCTTGGTTTTTATTTATTTAAATTGTAATAAATCGTTTCATATATCAAGTCATTTTCAACACACCTGCTACCATACATCATACTCACACTTGTGCTAAATTTTTCACAATGAACGATCGATCATTGATATGAAATTTCACGAAGGAACCAACATTCAAGTCCCAAATTAAAATTTTATTTGCTAGAATTTATCGTATCACTCACCTCGCTTGCAATATAAAAATGCCCCCGACATGCATATATTTGCAATGCCGATTTCCTCAGGCAGCTTGGTTTAGATGTCTCTGTTAGGGAATACATTTCAGTAGAAACAAAAGCTCCCCCTATTTTCATGTATTTTGCAATGCCGATTTCCCCCAGGCAACTTGGTTTTGATGTCTCTGTTAGGTACCCGCTGCATGTGTCGTCAATTTCGACCAATCAGAAGTGGTTATTTCCGTTAGGATAGGAGTTGAGATTTTTCAATTGTTCGATAGTTAGTTACATGACAAATATTATTTACTTCAATATAAAAAATTGTTCTGGAGTGCCGAAATCGATTGACGCGAAAATCTCATTAATCCATCATGAAATGACTGAGCAATAAGCGTTTGAAATTGGACAATTTTCACGATGTGCTCGATTTTCGATTTTCAATTTGTACCCCAATATGTTCCCGAAAGACGTAATCCTACGTCAAAAAAAAATGAGTGGGTTATATCTATGATATAACTGCAAAGTTGACGTGGGACTACATTAGCTTAGTAATAATTTGTTTGTATATATTAAATTTTTGATTGAATGAAACAATTTCCGAATTCAATTAAATTCAATATATTTGCGTTGTGAGTATAAAGATTGAACAAATGCCATGTCTCTAGTGTCTGCGCGATCTTACCGGGTACCTAATATTAGAAGACTGTGTAAGGGAAACGTACTCTAGTCTGCACAAAGGCAAGAGAGCAAAAGTACTCGCAGTTTGCATGTATTTGCAATGTCGATTTCCCCAGACACCTTGGTTTAGATGTCTTCATAGGTAAACAGATTTCAGTCGGAACAAAAATACTCCCAACCTGCATAAATTTGCAATCTCTATTTCCCTAGACACCTTGGTTCTGAAGTCTGTGTTGAGGAAACATATTTTAGTCGGAACAAAAATGCCCTCGACTTGCATGATTTACACGGCCAATTTTCCCTCGCTCAATGGATTTGGTGTCTGTGTTAGGGAAACACATTTCAGTCGAAATAAAAATACCCCCGACATGCATGAATTCGCAATGCCAATTTTCCTAAGCTCCTTGAATTTGAAGTCTGTGTTAGGGAAACACATTTCGGTGGGAACAAAAGCTCCCCCTACTTCCATGTATTTGCAATGTCGATTTCTCCAATGCTGCTTTGTTTTGAAGTCTGTGTTAGGGAACACATTTCGGAGAGAGCAAAAGTCTCCCTACTTTCATGTATTTGCAATTCCGATTTCCCCAAGGCTGCTTGG
Source organism: Toxorhynchites rutilus septentrionalis (assembly GCF_029784135.1). Lineage (NCBI taxonomy): Eukaryota > Metazoa > Arthropoda > Insecta > Diptera > Culicidae > Toxorhynchites > Toxorhynchites rutilus. The sequence continues at coordinate 136,576,270 of NC_073745.1, forward strand.
TTTTGAAGTCTGTGTTGGGGTAACCAATCAAAACGAGGCAGTTCGGGCGTTTACATAACGCTTAACATTTTACAGTTATTCAATTATTTATCTAACGAAAAATAACATTTTATTAATTGCGATAGATGCGTAGAAATATCCCCTATCAATTGATGCAAACATCTTTCCAATCGAGTAGAAAATGTCTTAGTTATAAGCATTCGAAATCTTGCATTTTTCACTGCATGTTCAGTGTTTATGTTTTCATTTTACCCCCCATATATGCCGGTTAGACGTAGTCCCACGTCAAAAAAGATTGCGTAGTCCTACGTCCTAAGCGATCGTGTCTCGGATACAACCCCTCAATTTTTTTTCTGTTTGTTTCCGTGCGTGAAATTACCTTGTTTGGATGTGTGTTCTGCTTCATTTAACCAACACAGCACAACCGCGAAGCTTTTGACAGTGGTTGTCTATGCCGCATGTAGTTAGCGGTTTCAAAGTATGTGTATTTTGACAATGTGATGCAGTAAATACAACCACAGTGATGTGTATTTTATATTAAATAATAATAACAGTAAGAACAAAATCCATACTCGGGCAATAATTTGGTGAGAACAGTCATAATTAATAGATAAAATTATTTTGGTACGTTCGATGATCATAATATGTTGCCGATTTGTCTAAGATGAGCTGAACTCTGTTGGAAACCCCTCAGGTTTCACAAAGACAACAGAGAGTTCTCTCGGTTACCTTCTCAGGTTTCCCAGAAATAACTCTCACCCGGCGCGATCGGAATCTGATAAATAAATTTCCCGTCTAATGGTATGCTGTGCATCATATATCACAGTTTATATGCCGCAAAAATACCATAAAATCATATTGGAATCAAATTCGTACGACCATTTCAGCCTTTTCTCATATCCTGTCATACAATCGAACTGCACAAAACCGGATGCTGCTCACTTACATCGAACATTTTAGACGTAGAACTACGTCTTTCATTAAGGGTGCCAAATCAGAAAACAGGTCACGTTTTTATGAAATAAAGTTAAAGTTAATAACTATTTTTGCCGCGAACGGATTTTGGCGATTAACATGCTAAACGAATCGGAAATTCCGTAAGATTTGTTTAATATACTATACATTAGAATCCCCTGGTTTGTAAATGGTTCAAATTCATGAAAACTTTAAGCGTTTCCATTTCCCATACATTTGTTCTGTCCATTTGTGTGCTTTCCCGAACAGAGCTATCAATAACGAGCAACTTATCGACGACAACGGAGGGGAAATCGTAGGATTTAAAGTCTCCGTGAACAAAGGAAAAGTAGAAGAATGAAGGGGAATACTTGCCTAGAGTATAAACAGTGGATCACGCTGAGGCAAACTTTCATTCGGCATCGAACTGTTGAGCAATCCAGTTCACTTTGCTTTCGCTGCACTTCGATATAAGATTGGACCCCACCAGTGATAATCCAACTTGGATATCGTCGTTCGGTTTTTCTGTTCGTTATTCGCGTTATTCGTATTGTGTGCTTTTCTTTCCGCGTCATAAATTGGACGCTTCGCATAGTGTGTGATGAGCAAGAAGAAGAGGAAGACAGGCTCGAGCCCTGCAAAAAACGAACGCATTGCCGAGGCAATAAAATTTCGAGTCAAGCGTCGTCTAATTATGCACGCGATGTTGGTGCAGTGAAAAGCGCTCGCACTGAACCGAGCCTTCGCGAGTGTGTCACCGCATCGGACAACAGCGAAATAGGCGATTTCGGCGCGTCGGTCGAAAATGTAAACGCCACCGCTGGTTGTGAAGGCGGTCGCTCTTGACAAACTCATCAGCGAATACGCATCGATGGGTGTTACATCAGAGTACAAGCTGTGTGGCATAATTCAGTCTTTTTTGACGTAGGACTACGTCTAACCGGAAGATATAGGGGGTGAAATGGAAATCTAGGCACTGAACAAGTAGGGAAAAATGCAAGATTTGGAACGCTTATAACTCGAGCATTTCTCAATAGATCGCAAAGGTTTTTGCATCAATTGATAGGAAATATATCTACGCATCTATCATAACGAATAACATTTCATTTTTCTTGAGATAAATAATTGAATAATTGTGAAATATCAAGCATTGTCCAAATGCACTATGTGCCCATTTTTGATTGGTCCATTTTGTGCTCCTCAAATCGTACCGACCAAAACGGGCAACCAGAGCAGCAGCGAAATAGAATGAAGCACGATTGGAAAGGAAAAAGAAAAAAAAGAACGAAACATTGGTCGCAGTCTCACACATGCGTAATTCTCGAGCCAGCCAGTCAGCTTAAAAATCCCCGCTCCGCTGCCGTAACGATCATTCTTTGTGAGGACACCGACTGGACAACATCGTTGCTGGACGAGCTGGACGGCGAGGGATCGAGTGTCTTTCTCAAGGCAAGAGGGTGGAGGTGGTAGCGCTGGAGTAGAATAGAGTAGAGTTTTCAAAGGGCCTTTCTCAAGGCTAGAGACGAATGAACTGCAAAAGTTTAAAGTCTCTATAATACAAGACCTTCCTTCCTTCCGTAACGATCATTCTCATTCAAACCGTACACCACATCAGTTCGCATCACAACACATCAACAAACCAACCCAAGCAGCCATGTCTGGACATGGGAAAGGAGGAAAAGTGAATGGAAAGGCAAAATCCCGCTCGAACCGTGTTTAGTTTCGGCCACCGAAGTGATCGAGTTAGCTGGCAAAGCTGCTCGCGACGATAAGAAAACCCGCATTCGGAACAGAACACATTCGGTGGACATCAAGACAACAGGCACTTGCAGCGAGTGGCGTGTGGCAAACGCAATCGCAAAACGGCATCAGGTAGCAGAAGAGAAAAGTTTGTTCTTCATACAAACTGCTTTGGTGGCATATCCAGAACAAGGCGGCATCGAGGGCGTTCGAAATGTTTTTTTTTTCAAAACCACGAGTACTAAGTTTTCTAAATTGGAACCATTCCATAAAACACGGCGCTTATCAGGGCCATTAAACCTTTCAAAAAAGAGTTTAGGAAATACAGTTCAATGCTTTCTAAAATAATATCCAAAATAATAATAAAACACAAATTGATTTTTTCATAATTTGTTTGCCAGGATCTGATGAGTATGTGAATTTGGCAGTTGTTCTGAGCTTATTGATAGTTGGGGACTTTCCTGATTATTCAATTTTCACCAATTCTTAAATTGTTTCCAGATTGAAAGTACAGTAATTTACTATTAGTTCGACATTTAGCTAATTGGACGGACATGTTGCGACTTATTTAGTTGGACATTTTTGTAAACATAGAGATCCAAATTATGACCCCACATTGAAAGTCGACACTATATCACTGTTATCGCAAATGTTCAATTACAGGTTAAAATTACCTCCAATCCGACACTGAGTGGTGGTAATGCGACGTGCCATTGAATATAATTTACTGTACAATATGTCACAAGCTGGATGGGAAGAAATTTTCCAACTGTGAAAGCTGTGGCGAGTGGCAAACGCAATCGCTAAACAGAAAGGTTTAGCCGAACAAGATGGGGATATCGAGTGATAACAAAACAATAAACTCTTTAGATTGAAGTTAATTTTGTGATCCTGAAAAGGACCTTTTTTAGCCTGCATGTGAATCCAACGAGCGAACAAATCGTAATGAATGTATTTTTTTTTGCCATCGCTGTCTTTTAACGCTCATTCGTTCGTCTCGTTGGACTCGCCCCTTTGGCTGAGCCTGCCGATTTGTCTCTATCCTTTGAGCGTGTACCGCTAAAGTACAAAACGCGCGGATCCGCTGAAACACCTTTTTCAGCCACATTCTTTGTGTGGACACCGACTGGACAACATCGTTGCTGGACGAGCTGGACGGCGAGGGATCGAGTGCCTTTCTCAAGGCAAGAGGGCGGAGGTGGTAGCGCTGGAGTAGAGTAATAGAGTAGAGTAGAGTTTTCAAAGGGCCTTTCTCAAGGCTAGAGACGAATGAACTGCAAAAGTTTAAAGTCTCTATAATACAAGACCTTCCTTCCTTCCTTCCGCTGAAAAATATATCATTCTCTTTCAAACCGTAAATCAGTGTGGTTGTATGACATCATTTCACATCACATCGCATCAACGGATTGGTGCCGGAGCACTAGTATACCTAATAGCGGTTATAGAATTTCGGCCGCCGGAGTGCTCGAGTTGTTGGCTTGCAAAGCTGCTCACAACAATAAGGAAACCCGCCTACAGAACAGAGCACATTCAGTTCGGAGGCAACAACTAGTTTCAGCGAGTGGCAAACGCAATCGCAAAACGGCAGCAGGTAGAAGAAGGAAAAAGTTTGTTTATACAGACTGCTTTAGTGGCAAAACCAGCCACCGTAAAACATGGCGCTTTTCAGGGCCATTAAACCATTCAAAGAAGAGTTATTAAAAGTTATTCACAATACCAATGCATTCTAAAGTGACATAATATGACATATAAAATAAACTGATTTATTTTGTTTATGCTTGTTCTTGAACTTATTGGTGGTTGGGGTCTTTTAAATTGATCATTCAGTTTTCACAAACCCATGCTTGGTTTCCGAATGGTTTCATATTACAACACATTGTATGCAGGATGGCATTAACGAATTTTCTCGGTAGCAAGAACTGCTTTCGTTGGTTGATAACTGATGTTGAAAATTGACTGACGTTACATCTGCATTGTATAGAAAATTAACTAAGGAGCAACATGATGAGCTATGTATGCTGCTCTGTTCTTATTTTGAAGGACTTTAATCCGAAGGTCATCCGTCCCTGTACTTACTGTTGGTTTTTCAGAACGCTTCTAGCTCGTTTATTTCTCGACAGATCGTAGAGTTCGTCTCCAAAACCTCAGTTCTTTTTCATTTTTATTTACTTTGTTTGCGGAGACTACAAATCTTACAATTCATTCGTCTCCGAAACCACAGTTTAAGGTACGGTAATGTGCTCAATAGTGAAATATATGGTAGTGAATGAGCTGATAACCACCTATGCATTCCCTATCACAGCCATCTTTTTGATTGTACGATATGTGCATACGCCGAAAGATGCCCGGCGTTGAACATTTAATAAGTACAAAGCCTTCAGAAAGAAAACCAGAAACAAGTTTGTAAAAAAAACGCAAAAACACAACACCAAAGGTTGTTTTCAGAACCCCCAACATGTTCATGAAGAGTAAACAGTAAACTAATCCATTTTTCAGGTAGATAGGTAGGTATTCACGTAGGAGAAGAAAATAAAAAAATATATTCGAAATATATATTTAGTAAAAGCTGTCCCCTTTGTATAGTCCTACGTCACTCCGGTTATGTCCCCGACATTACCCACCCGTCTTTTTTTTCGCTTGTTGTAAAAGATGTAGATGTCGTTCTAGAATTTTGTATGTGATTAGGTTTCGCTTGCTAGTAGCAAAACTTCCTCCACTAAGGGTGACAGCTGCGCTTCTCTCGAGCTTGAGAAAGTAATGAAACTTTTTTCGAGGCCAGTAATATTAACGGAAGCTTTTCTTTTGAGAATAGCGCAAAATGATGAGTGTTTATATTCCTAGTAGTTTCAAGCCACCAATGTATGGCTCTGTATGTAACGCTTTTGGCACTTGGTTTACGTTGTACGAACGATGCCTAGAGGTGCGATTTCTTTTGAGGCAATACTATTTCAAAGATTATTCTACTAAGCAGTTGTTTCTAAAATTTCATAGCAATTTAGAATAATATCCGAAGGTATTAACAAGCGACTTATATAAAATAACAGCGTAGTTCTACGTCAACAATGCGGTCGTATCTTGGACACAACATCCTATAATTTTTTTTATTCATAATGATTTTCCGCAATGCTCTAACTGAACGTTCCAGGTGAGATTCTATATCGAATGAATCGTCCCATGCTTCCATTCGGATCGTTCCATCGCTTCGCAGCAAAATACTTTTCAAGGTAGAACCGCTCGTATTTTTCCCACCCTCCGCACAGTTCAGTGTGATTGACAAATCGATGCTCGTATTGACCATGGTTCGCTTTTCTGCTCGGAAGTGGAAAATACCAAACTACATCCATCCGCACACTCGCTGTTACGATTCAGACGAACATTCACTGGACCAGTAGTTGATCGTGATAACTAAGGTAAGCAAAGGTTTACATCGGATTTCTACACAGGTTCGTACTAGCAGCAACGCGAATGGATTCAAGCATCATGACTAACGGAGCCCTAATGGTATAGGATTTGGCATTCGTGTGAAATATGATGGAACGAATTTTTTAGATGATTCTATTTGATTTACCCTGTTTTGCGAGTAGTTTGAACACTGTGGTTTACATGCACATTCAAATCGTTGTTTATTGTTTTTCCCAATAAAGGGATCCATTATTTTCTCGTTGGCTGGCTTTAGTGATCAATATCTCACGTAATATCGGGCATACAATTTCAAGTTTAGGCTCGTTGTAATGGTGGCATTTCACACTAAAAAAACTCTTTTGTTGTTTTTTGTTTGTTCCATTCAGTTGTGAGTTACAGGGTGTTAACAATGGAGGTCAACAAAAAGAAAATTCGGTACATTCTACATTTTTTATTTTTTAAAGGCCGCTTGAATGGTGATTGTTTTTTCTGGTGCCGATACTGCAACAGTAAAATACGTACAGTTTAATTTATTTTCAAAATATGTTTTTTTTAAATATTTTTTTCAGTGCAATACTTTAAATTATGATCTCTACTGTCTACAAATGGACCGTTTGAAGATAGCGATTGACCAGAAACGTTCAGAATTGGCCAACAGAAGAGGTGTTGTGTTCCATCAGGACAACGCGTGGCCACACAATTCAGAGATCTTGATTGGAATGTTTGAATGCATCCACCATATAGTTCGGACCTGGCACCAAACGATTATCACCTTTCATTCGCATTGGAAATTTTCCAGAGTGATAATAAATTGGGATCAAAAGAAAATTGTAAAAATCTATTGCTATGGTTTTCGCTAATATGGACCAATACTGCCGTGGCCTCGCAAAGTGACACAAGCGCCAAAACTGACATTTTACTTTTTATGTTATAGATCGATAAAGAATACCGAATCCTTTCAAACGAAGTTTTATAGAAATGTGGAAAGTGGAAATGACCCCGTAAAAGCTTGAAAACGGAATGGCGTAAGCGCCATTTCCACTGTGATGTGGCGCAAGCGCCATTTCCCTCATGATGAAACGTAATTTGAATCTGATGCGATGTGATTTTTGATCCGTTCTGATGGCATAGAATGAACGAGAAGGGATAACAAATTTCAAATAACAACATCAATCAAGGGACAAAGCTTGACCTTGTTCACTTACCTCACATGCTCAATGTCTCTTCCGGATGAATGAAAGCTGAGTGTTGATCGAAGGGTAAATGTAGGATTTGGTGAACAGCTGCACTCTTCTAAAATCTCCATCGGAACGCATCTTATAACAAAACTCAGAACATCCTCGCGTAAACTGCTTTACATCGGATAATTTTGGACGGCGTTATCTTATTCAACACGGATGTTTTCATTTGCATTTCGGATTGGAAAAAAGGTGTTGTCCATAGTTGTCACAATTGGGTTCTCAACTACTCCTGGACGCATGCTACGAAGTCTGACGGTGGCATGTTGTAGAACATTTTTGATAACAGATTCTCCTATACTTTGATGGATGAACGCCAATCGGTTGTAGAAACAGCGATTAAAATTCGCTGTTTCCATAACAAACTGGCGTTGGTAACATAGCTTAAATAAAACTGCATTTTTTTTCAAAAATCGAGCCGATGGCAATGTTTTTCCATCAATTGCACACAATTTGTACAGATCAGATTTTCGTAATATATGCGTATGCTGATTATATATGCAATTTTGCGAAAAGTCTCGTACTGAAAATTCTTCCCTCTGGCGCTTGCGTCTCTTTGCGAGATTACGGCAGAATACCTCTATGATAGAGATATTATGAAATTATGAAGCTACCTTTAGAATGACAACAAATTTTCCAACCAAACGGTGTATATTTGACCCAAATCGAACAATCCGAAGCATATTAAAAATACTATTATATTTTACCCAAAAATAATGGATTACTTTTTCTCAAACCTAATACTTGCCGCAATGAGATTGAACAATACATGACAAGTCAATTTTTTTTGTTTTTTTTTTAATCAACATTTTCTACTAACAGATAATTTCAATCTCGTATAGATGAATTGAAATTGAATAATCAAAGCTCAGTAGCTCCGTGGTTGTAATTTTGAGTTTAGAATTTCCATCCTAGATGGTATGCTTTAAATTTAAATAGAAAGACACGCGGAATTGCAGAAAAATCGACTATTGGTCCTTTTTTCCGACTTCAGTTCGAAGCAGCATCCATGAACAAAATGCAAGCAGGATAACAAACGAAAAATATAAAATGCTGAACTAAACTAATTTGGATGTGGAGCGGTTTTTTTCTTGGTGAAAGAAATATAACAACAATTTCACTACCCCGCATTCAAGTTGGCTTTTTCTTCTTTTTTGATTTCGTTATTATTTTATCTGCACTTTTTTATTTTGCACAAGACTGGATAAGATAGACGACAGAAAGCAGAAACCATATTCTCCTTTTTCTCTGAAGACTTCCACTATAGTTTTTAAAATTATTTTCCGCTTTGCAGGAAATTATAACTAATTCGGTAAACAAGACATTGTTGTGAAATCCGTGAAGCGTATAATAAACATAGTTTCTGTTTCTTTTACATTTCATTCCCCCAAGCATTGCAAGAACCGGATTGTTTTTGTGCTACATGGAGCGAGTGTGTTTCTTTCCGAAACGAGGCGTTATTTACAACGATTAAAATGATTCATGGAGCATCTCGACTGATTTTGAAATTCACTTATTACCACTATCGCATACATCACTGGGAGGTGGATACGTCTTGAGGTTTGAACTGAGAATAGCGAGGATTATTCGATTTGTGCAAAAAAAGAATAAAGCTAACGGCAAGAAAAGCAAGTGCAGATATATTGTTCAAGGGAGCGTTCTGTAGAGATTGGTAATGGGAAAAGGATAACAATCACGGATGCTGTTGTAGAAAAATTAGGAATCACAGACGGTAGAGTTGTTAAGCAAAGTTCTACTACGCGGCTCCGGCTTAAACTTTTTCTCCGTAGAATTAGTTTATCCAGTTCTACGTAGCTTCTCATTCGACAAAACAAAGTTGACTTCTTATACACAATGTGTTCCATGTAAAAGATTGATTTGCGAGTCAAAACACAATAACGGTCTCCACAGGGGTTTACATTCGATTCTTTTATGCTTTATAAAATGACACTTCCCTTGCTTTCGTTCAATGGTGCTACTGACACTCGACCGCAACGGTTATGTTTTTAGCGCCATTCTAAAAGAGAATAATAACTATAGAAGTTTTCTCCTACAACCGAATGTATAGCTTTTTTCAAAGCTGTTTTCGGTACTAAATATAGCGTTTTTTTCAGCAACAGTTGTCCGGATACCAGGAAAGGAGGAAGCAGCCGAGAAGCCCCCAACGGCCATTCAGGAAGTTGGTTCGGTCGGATTGGCCACTTTGACCGGCAGTTTTCACTGCCCCCTGCGTGTCCCGCTGTTTGTGCCCGTCTCATCAGCTACGTTTTTCCTGCCAGTGACGCGTGATTTTGGCGCAATTTCTACTCATCAATCATCAGCAGCTCAGGAGGTGTGAAAAGAGGTTTTCTTCGCTTCGTCGCTTCGAACCGCTGCGGCGATTGCCCTGCCGTCGGCGGTATCCGGTCCCTTCCCCGCTACCCCACTACCATTTGGTGGTGTACTAGGAGTGGTTCTTCAACACGATCGGTGAGTGACCGAACCTTTCTTAATACCAGGAGTTAGTGAGTGATAGGACGCCCAAAGGGTATAGGTTAAAAAAAAAATTTTTACTACATATCCCAAATTATTTTAATTTAACAGACATTTAAAAGTGATTTTTTCCAAGTGTTTTTAAAAAAACAGTGTTTTTCCGCCAAGTGATTTCGGTGTTTGTTCTTGTGGCTGCGTTGGCGTTGTCCCCCGCCGTTACTGTCCTCCGCCGTTTTCGTCCCCCGTCGCACGTCGTATAGTCTACTTTGGTTAGTGAATATTTTACGACTTTTTCGCCGGCTACACCTGGGTGTAGCTAGGCAACAAAAATGGCTTCCAGTAGTTCCGGACCTCCAGGAGGCCGGGCTACAAACCGTTACCGTGGAAGACCAACCCAACGGACCAGTCCATTTTGGGCTGACCCACTGAGTGGTGATCTTGAAATTCTTCTATTACGGGCCACAGGGGAAGATACCCTCCCCTCGAACCCCTTTCTTGTAAGCAAGACAGTTGCCAAGGCAGGATCCTTAGAAAGTGCAAGACCACAACGAGACGATAAAAACCGAATTCAATATGTACTCTCAGTAAGAGAAAAGGATGTTATCGAAAATTTACTTTCAATTAACAAGCTAATTGATGACACCCCAATAGAAATTATTCACCATCCGACTCTAAATCAACGCAAATGCGTTGTCACCTGTCGTGAAGTTCTAGATTTAAAGGAAGACGAATTGTTAAAAGAACTAGCCGATCAAAAAGTGATCGAGGTAAAGCGTATCACCAGCAAAGAAAATGATTTGATTATAGCCACACCAACATTAATTCTGACCATTCGTGGAACTGTTGTTCCTGAATATATAAATTTTGGATTTCTTCGAGCAGGGACTAGGAATCATTATCCAAACCCCATGCAATGTTTTAAGTGTTACCGCTTTGGGCACACAACAAAACGGTGCAGACGAAATACTCCACTCTGCAAAAACTGTGGAAAAGAACACAAAATAAATATTTCCGGAAACAAAATTTGTAAATCCCCTGAATTTTGCGTCAACTGTAAGGGTGATCATACCTCATCCAACAGGACGTGCCCAATATGGGTAAGAGAAAACAACATAACCAGAATAAGAGTAGATGAGGGAATATCTTACAACGAAGCTAGGAAAAAGTATGACCTCCAGAACAATGGAATAACCTATTCCAGTGTGCTGCAGGACAGACTTAATACCATTCAAACAACAGTAGATGGCTGCACTCAATGCAAATGCCAATGTAATTCCGCTAGACCCAATCAGGATAATAGCCAATCCATTACTTCAGGCAATGAAACGGAAAGCTCGATAGATGAATCTGAAGAAGATTCCGAAGAATCAGAAGAAGAAGAAATGGAGGAACCAAAGAATATAGAATCTGAAGAGGATAGACAGGACATGCAAACCGAAGAGGAATCAGATAATCCAATGGAATACATTGAAATTAGGAATAAAAATAAAAGGAAAATCTCGAACAAAGGAATATCTTCTGAAGAACATAAGTCTTCTGATGAGGAAAACAAGCAAACCAAAGAAGTCCAACGGAAACGGACAAGGAACGAACAAACAAATCAAATAAATGGAAGAAACAACACACACACACACCAACAATCAACACCCACATAACAACAATCAACAATCACATGCTAACACTCTAAACCACTCCACTCCAAATAAAAATAACACTAACACAAATAACACACACACCAGGAAAGTTTCCAGCCCTCCAAAGGGTAATAATAAAAACAAATAAATTATTACTTCTATTACATAATTTTAACCTTTAATCTGCAGCATTTTTATATCAATCAACATTATTTTAGTTAAACCGAACGGCCCGGAGTTGCCGTCCACCTTATTTCTGAGGGAAATAGGATGGACGGCGGCTCCAGCCCTCGATCTCTTGATACTATTTACCATACTTTTCATAAATTAATTCATAAATCGAAAGACCTGGAGTCACCTTCCGCCTTATTCAAGAGGGATGGGACGGAGGGCGGTCTTCAGGCTTTCACTTATTCATATTATATTTAATCGGATTATTTCTTTAAATAACTTTCATAATCGTAGGACCGGAAACCGACTCTCACCTTATTTTTGAGATGGTAGGGTGAGCGGCGGTTCCTAGTCTAATATTATATTTTCTCTAAAGGCCGGGAGTTGTGCTCCATTTCACTCAGTGGGATTGATGGCGAAGACTCACGATGGAACACATATTAATCACATGCCCTAAATTTAATGCTTCAAGAATAAAGTTTCAGGTTGCAGACACCATAAGGACAGCACTATCGGACGACGCCGTCGAGCAAAAAAGGACCATCGAGTTCCTAAAGGATACAGGTTTATTCGATCAGATCTAATGTCAAATTACTAAATCTACCTATACTGATAAAACTACGTTTGTTTTCTCTTCTAATTTCAGCAAAAGATGAGCAGGTTTTTTACGCCCTTTTTAGAAGCGAGCTCGTCAAGCACACTAAAAGGGGCTTTTTCCCTGCTCCATTTGTTTGGTTGTGTTTTTGGCCCCAGAGCCGTGTAGGGTGCGGCGTTACGACATACATCCATAGCGGTTACTAGGACTGAGTCGAGCGAGAGTAACGAATTTTGCAATAGTTTTTCTTAGTTTTCCTTTAGTTAAATTTCCCGCCCTCAAGGGCAAGAGACGAATGAACTCTCAGAGTTTAAAGTCTCTCTAATTCAATACCTTCCTTCCTTCCTGCTTTCGTTCATTTCTTACTCTACTCTCGCACCGTGAGGACTCGTTTCATCGGGACTAAGCAGACAGCTCGTTAGTCTTTCGGTGGCAAGGCACCACGAAAGCAGCTCGGATAAGCGCATCAGCCGCAGGAAGCGTGAAGAAGCCACATCGCTATCGACCGGGAACTTCGCATGAAATTCGGCGCTATCAGAAGTCGACCGAATTGCTGATCCGCAAGCTACCTTTGCAGCATTTGATTCGTGGAATTGCTCAGGACTTCAAAACCGACTTGCGCTTCCAAAGTTCCGCGGTTATGACGCTGCAGGAGGCTTATTCGAAGATACCAATTTGTGTGCTATCCATGCAAAACGCGTCACATCATGCCCAAGGACATCCAGCTGGCCCATCGTATCCGAGGAGAGCGTGCTATATTAGCTTAGCATATAATCAACGGCCCTTTTCAGGGCTCCAAATTTGATGGATTAGAGTACAGAAAAGTTTTTTACAGGCCGAACTGAAAGGAGCATTTAGCGAAAATCGTGGTTTCGATAATAATTCGTTACCGGTAGGTGCCATGGATATGGATTTGATAATGAAGAATATGAAATATATGACATGTTGTAGTGAATATATCCCCATATCGAAGAAATCACTTTGATGAAACTGTTTACCGTTTGTCGTTTTTAATTGTTGGGAAAGGGCATTATTTCTGCTGACTAAATTCCAAGAAAAAATCCATTCCTTCTTTAAGCGTGATTCATTCTGCCTCGGATCAACGGAACAATATGATAATCATTTCATACAAAAGATAAAATGTCCAAGAGTTATATGATTGCTATTTATTGAGTCGAAAAATTGTTTCAATAGCTTAATGATAGCTTCGAAAACAGGTTATTGAAATCATTCGTATCCGTATGTAGCGCGTCCACTTGGAAACCCATTAATCTTATTGGAATGTGAGATGGGGAAGCTCATACTTACGTCTATGCATTATGCTGTACACTACAGCCTTTTTTTCTCCGTACTGATTAAGAAGCCGACCGAACTATCGGTCGACGAGTCAGTCTGCAGTCGGCGGGGGCTCTTAATTTCGTTTTTGCAGGCCGAACCGAAAAAATTTCAGTCGAGTTAACTCTTTTTTACAGTAATGCTTTTGAATCCGGACACTTTGCATTACATTCAATATCATACCACAGCCATAAAATTTTTTTCATGTTGAATTTATGCGATTAATAGTTGCTAATATAGTTACTGATAGTTTCTTGATAGTTACTATTCAATCGCATTAATTCAACATGCAGAAAATGTTGTGGCTGCGGTATGGTATTAAATGTAACGCAAAGTGTCCGGATTCAAATACATTACTGTATACTTACTTCGATGTTATTCGTTTCTCTCTCAGGGCAAGCAACGAATATAATAAGGGTGGGGTTTAGATTCTATACTTTTATGGTTTATAAAATGACGCTTCCTTTGCTTTCGTTCATTTCTTACTCTACTCTCGCACCGTGACGACTCGTTTGTTTGGGACCAAGCAGATAGCAAGTTAGTCTTTCAGTGGTAAGGCACACGAAAGCAGCTCGGATAAGCGCACCAGCCGCAGGATAGGTGAAGAAGCCACATCGCTATCGACTGGGAACTTTGCGTGAAATTCATCGCTATCGGAAGTCGACCGAATTGATAATCCGCAAGCTACCTTTGCAGCTTTTGGATCGTGGAATTGCTCAGGACTTCAAAACCGACTTGCGCTTCCAAAGTTCCGCTGTTATGACGCTGCAGGAGGCTTATTCGAAGATACAAATTTGTGTGCTATCCACGCAAAACGTGCAACGTGATGTGACGACATCATGCCCAAGGACATTCAGCTGGCCCATCGAATCCAAGGAGAGGGTGCTATATTAGCTTAGCATATAATCAACGGCCCTTTTCAGGGCTCCAGATTTGATGGATTAGAGTTTAGAAAAGTTTTTACAGGCCAAACTGAAACGAGAATTTTCGTGTGGATGCCATACAGCATCGAGAAAATTCCGGAAAGATCTAATCGTTGCTGAAAAATAATCTGCCAGTTCCCTGGGAATTGAAGAATACATCCATGCGAAAGAGTTTATTTTAATGTTTTCTAATTATATGGCGAACACAGCGACCAAATACATTTGATTTCGTAATTTTTCAATCAAGTGTAATTAGCTGGAAAGCTTCTGAAGATTATTCTTTCCCATCAGTAGGATATTTTCGTATCCAATATTGGATGCATAACATGAAAAACGGAAAATGTTTCGTATCGCGAAAATTATATAATTTTCAATCGATTATTGCTCAGTCGCCGAAATTTTCATACTCAGAGAGTTGATTCTCCTCTAGTTTGCCTTCCAAATTGCCATCGTTAACCACACCTTCTCTCGATTCAATCACGCACGAAAAGCATACTGAAATGATATTGTGGTGGTGAAACCGATTCATTTTTCGTGAGGCGTCGTACACAAATTACGTAACGTGATAAGTGGGGACGGGGTAGATGTTGCGTTACTTTCTGTTTATTAGAGATAGGAAATTACGTTACGAAAGGGGGGGGGGGAGAGGTGGTTCAGAATTCGGATTTTTAGCGTTACGTAATTTGTGCACGACGCCTGAGGACATCGACTAGGCAACATCGTTACTGAACGAGCTGAACGGCGAGGGATCGAGGGATTCATTACCTGGCCTGACCTGACCTGAAATGCAATCAGTTTGTTTTAACTGTGAGGGAGCGCAGAAAAGCCGATGCTGATACTCTCGTGACCAAGAGAGTATCAGCATCGAAATACGGTTCCTCGGGAAGACATAAAAGCAGCCGCCACACACACACACACATACACGTGCGCAACTCTTTTCGTTTGCTGGTTATCGAGTGGAAACCTGGAAAGAAATAATCGTTGCTGAAAAATAATCTGCCAGTTCCCCTTGGAATTGAAAATTACATTCAAGCGAGTTTATTTTAATGTTTTCTATCCATATAATACTGCGACCACATACATTTGGTTTTGTGATTTGTCAATCAAGTGCAGTTAGCAGGAAAGCTTATTCTTCAGAACAAGGTTTTTTGTATCCAATATTGGATGCATAAAACCTTGATGCTCCGACTTAACACTCTCGTTTTTGAAGTCACCCAAATATTTATTTATTCATTCATTCAGGATGGATTTAGATTCAACTTCAAACAAATGATCTCTAAATCAACGATAGTCCTACGTCACCCTTGCGGTTATACCATAGATATAACCCACTTCCTGTTTTTTGAACAGAAATCCATTTTCTCTTGAAGTCCGCCTCCGATTTGACAACTTTTGGGTTCTTCCGGAGGGCCTGCTTCATAATCGCCCAATATTTCTCTATTGGGCGAAGCTCCGGCGCGTTGGGCGGGTTCATTTCCTTTGGCACGAAGGTGATCCCGTTGGCTTCGTACCACTCCAACACGTCCTTTGAATAGTGGCACGAAGCGAGATCCGGCCAGAAGATGGTCGGGCCCTCGTGCTGCTTCAATAGTGGTAGTAAGCGCTTCTGTAGGCACTCCTTAAGGTAAACCTGCCCGTTTACCGTGCCGGTCATCACGAAGGGGGCGCTCCGCTTTCCGCAAGAGCAGATCGCTTGCCACACCATGTACTTTTTGGCAAACTTGGATAGTTTCTGCTTACGAATCTCCTCCGGAACGCTGAATTTGTCCTCTGCGGAGAAGAACAACAGGCCCGGCAGCTGACGAAAGTCCGCTTTGACGTAGGTTTCGTCGTCCATTACCAGGCAACGCGGCTTCGTCAGCATTTCGGTGTACAGCTTCCGGGCTCGCGTCTTCCCCACCATGTTTTGCCTTTCGTCGCGGTTAGGAGCCTTCTGAACCTTGTATGTACGCAGGCCCTCCCGCTGCTTGGTCCGCTGGACGAATGAACTTGACAAATTCAGCTTATTGGCGACATCTCGGACCGAACTTCTCGGATCACGTCTAAACTGCTTAACTACGCGCTTGTGATCTTTTTCACTGACGGAGCATCCATTTTTGCCGTTCTTCACCTTCCGGTCGATGGTTAGGTTCTCGAAGTATCGTTTCAGTACTCTGCTGACCGTGGATTGGACGATTCCCAGCATCATACCGATGTCCCGATGTGACAACTCCTGGGAATTGAAGAATACATCCATGCGAAAGAGTTTATTTTAATGTTTTCTAATTATATGGCGAACACAGCGACCAAATACATTTGATTTCGTAATTTTTCAATCAAGTGTAATTAGCTGGAAAGCTTCTGAAGATTATTCTTTCCCATCAGTAGGATATTTTCGTATCCAATATTGGATGCATAACATGAAAAACGGAAAATGTTTCGTATCGCGAAAATTATATAATTTTCAATCGATTATTGCTCAGTCGCCGAAATTTTCATACTCAGAGAGTTGATTCTCCTCTAGTTTGCCTTCCAAATTGCCATCGTTAACCACACCTTCTCTCGATTCAATCACGCACGAAAAGCATACTGAAATGATATTGTGGTGGTGAAACCGATTCATTTTTCGTGAGGCGTCGTACACAAATTACGTAACGTGATAAGTGGGGACGGGGTAGATGTTGCGTTACTTTCTGTTTATTAGAGATAGGAAATTACGTTACGAAAGGGGGGGGGGAGAGGTGGTTCAGAATTCGGATTTTTAGCGTTACGTAATTTGTGCACGACGCCTGAGGACATCGACTAGGCAACATCGTTACTGAACGAGCTGAACGGCGAGGGATCGAGGGATTCATTACCTGGCCTGACCTGACCTGAAATGCAATCAGTTTGTTTTAACTGTGAGGGAGCGCAGAAAAGCCGATGCTGATACTCTCGTGACCAAGAGAGTATCAGCATCGAAATACGGTTCCTCGGGAAGACATAAAAGCAGCCGCCACACACACACACACATACACGTGCGCAACTCTTTTCGTTTGCTGGTTATCGAGTGGAAACCTGGAAAGAAATAATCGTTGCTGAAAAATAATCTGCCAGTTCCCCTTGGAATTGAAAATTACATTCAAGCGAGTTTATTTTAATGTTTTCTATCCATATAATACTGCGACCACATACATTTGGTTTTGTGATTTGTCAATCAAGTGCAGTTAGCAGGAAAGCTTATTCTTCAGAACAAGGTTTTTTGTATCCAATATTGGATGCATAAAACCTTGATGCTCCGACTTAACACTCTCGTTTTTGAAGTCACCCAAATATTTATTTATTCATTCATTCAGGATGGATTTAGATTCAACTTCAAACAAATGATCTCTAAATCAACGATAGTCCTACGTCACCCTTGCGGTTATACCATAGATATAACCCACTTCCTGTTTTTTGAACAGAAATCCATTTTCTCTTGAAGTCCGCCTCCGATTTGACAACTTTTGGGTTCTTCCGGAGGGCCTGCTTCATAATCGCCCAATATTTCTCTATTGGGCGAAGCTCCGGCGCGTTGGGCGGGTTCATTTCCTTTGGCACGAAGGTGATCCCGTTGGCTTCGTACCACTCCAACACGTCCTTTGAATAGTGGCACGAAGCGAGATCCGGCCAGAAGATGGTCGGGCCCTCGTGCTGCTTCAATAGTGGTAGTAAGCGCTTCTGTAGGCACTCCTTAAGGTAAACCTGCCCGTTTACCGTGCCGGTCATCACGAAGGGGGCGCTCCGCTTTCCGCAAGAGCAGATCGCTTGCCACACCATGTACTTTTTGGCAAACTTGGATAGTTTCTGCTTACGAATCTCCTCCGGAACGCTGAATTTGTCCTCTGCGGAGAAGAACAACAGGCCCGGCAGCTGACGAAAGTCCGCTTTGACGTAGGTTTCGTCGTCCATTACCAGGCAACGCGGCTTCGTCAGCATTTCGGTGTACAGCTTCCGGGCTCGCGTCTTCCCCACCATGTTTTGCCTTTCGTCGCGGTTAGGAGCCTTCTGAACCTTGTATGTACGCAGGCCCTCCCGCTGCTTGGTCCGCTGGACGAATGAACTTGACAAATTCAGCTTATTGGCGACATCTCGGA
The DNA here is from genome assembly GCF_029784135.1 of Toxorhynchites rutilus septentrionalis. Classification (NCBI taxonomy): domain Eukaryota; kingdom Metazoa; phylum Arthropoda; class Insecta; order Diptera; family Culicidae; genus Toxorhynchites; species Toxorhynchites rutilus. The sequence continues at coordinate 136,594,828 of NC_073745.1, forward strand.
CCGAACTTCTCGGATCACGTCTAAACTGCTTAACTACGCGCTTGTGATCTTTTTCACTGACGGAGCATCCATTTTTGCCGTTCTTCACCTTCCGGTCGATGGTTAGGTTCTCGAAGTATCGTTTCAGTACTCTGCTGACCGTGGATTGGACGATTCCCAGCATCATACCGATGTCCCGATGTGACAACTCCGAATTCTCGAAATGAGTGCACAGGATTAATTCACGACGCTCTTTTTCGTTCGACGACATTTTTCCAAATTTACGAAAAATTGACAGTGAAGCATGGCCAACGTGATCTATACACTCTTATCTGATTATAAGCGAAAGCTGAAGATATAATTCCTAAAAATTAAATTTCTACAGCGTTTTTTCCGTGATGCAATTTGATGTGACACACCCTTTACATCGATATAAATTGGTATTAATCGAATGGAGCCATGAAGCTAAACCGATATAGAGGTTCTTATATTTTCGTGAAAAGTGGTAGTTTTGTTCTTATTGCAAAATACTAGAACAGTTTCTACGTCTTTCATTAAGGGTGCCAAATTAGAAAGCAGGTCATGTTTTTATGAAATAAAGTTAACGTTAATAACTTTTTTTTGCCGCGAACGGATTTTGACGAGTTACATACCAAACGAATAGGAAATTCCTTAAGATTTGTTTTTTATGCTATATATTATAATCCCCTGGTGTGTAAATGGTTTGAAATGATGAAAACTAGAAGTATTTCCATTTTCCCATATAACGAGCAACTTATCGACGATCAACGAAGGGGAATGATTTAAAGTCTCCGTGAACAAAGAAAAGGAGAAATAGATTAAGGTTCTGAACTACACAATTGTGTGGTCACCAAACTAGGCTATCATCGGCTCACCAAGAAAATAGTTGTTAAAGAATTTTGTGTGTGATTTGGTTTCGCATGACAGTAGCAAAACTATCTCTACCAAGGATGGCAGCTAAGCTAATCGAGACCGGTAATTTTAACAGAAAGGGCTTTTGTTGAGAAGAGTGCAAAACGGAGATAAGATTGTGTATATTTAGTTTCTTCGAGCCATCAATATATGGATATTTGTGTACGTACATGCGTGCTTCATAACCCGTATGTACAAATAGCATATTCGCTAGGCTGAAACCCCATTTGTATCTGCCCCAGTGTACATTGGCCCTGACGCGATGCGACAATCACCTAATATTTTGATGCTACGATGGACGATTGTTTGGTGCTGGTTGGTTTACATTGTACGAACGATGTCTAGAAATATTTATATAATTGTCCGTAGCTATGCCGATTGCGAGAAAGGCCATCGGAATACCGTTCGAGGTAAATTTTCAATGCACATGAAACAAGTTGTAGCTTTAAAATGATGTATATTCAATCGATATGCGTTAACTTCTCACGAAGTTACAAAATATCTAAAGTCGCTTAAAATTCCAGACTTTGCACTCTGTTCCTCTAATTTGTTGACGAAGGACGTCTTTCATTTCTATACTGGGGTGTAAGTTCACAGTTTCGAAAACGAAAGCGTTGCGCCGGAGAACCAGATTTGAGCGTAATAACTCCTAAACAACTGAACGAAATGGTATGATAAACACTTCATTCGAAAGATAAAATGTCTACGCGTTATATGCTTGTTACTTTTTGATCCAAAAACATGTTTCAATAGCCCTAAAATTGCGCAAAAATCTGTATAAAATCTGCATGAATTTCCAATAATCTGTAATCTGTATATACAGATTCTTGGTCAATAATCATACTGAAAATCTGTATCATTACAGAAAAATTTGTATATGTGGCAACACTGGCTGCGGGGGCTTTTGTACTCGCTTGCGTTTCTGGAAATCGGAATGTTTCTCTAATACAGACTTCAAAACCATGGAGCCCGTGAAAATCGGCATAGAAATTTAGATGCAAGCAGTGGGAACTTTCGTACTCGTTTGCGTTTTTGCAAATTGGGATGTTTTCCTAACACAGACTTCAAAACCATGAAGCCTGGGGAAAGATGCAAACTACGAGTACTTTTGTACTCGCTTGCATTTTTGCAAACCGGAATGTGTTTTCCCAATACAGATTCCGAAACCAAGAAGTTCGGCATTGCAGATACATTCAAGTCGGCAATACTTTTATAGCCCCAACATTTTTACACTCCAGAATTCGTTTTGCTATCACGGTCTACAAAAGCGAGTACAAATGCAACGGTTTGGCTCGATTATTCAAGACTGCATTGGAAGATATCCCTTCATGTTACCAGCTCACTGAACTTCTACGCATACCGTTTGATGATTAGGCAAAATGTTGATAACTATTTGCTGTGATAACTACTACCATAATGCATGAATTGACTTAAATTGAGATTTGTTTGCAATTGAATTCGTAAATAGTTTCATTCATTCGCTATTTTCATCAATACACAAAAGCGCAGCGGTGATATCGTACCCAATGAGGATCATCCGGGGTGGGATTATTGCTAATTGAAGAAATACAATTGATTACTAAGCCAACGGCAGTCCCACGTCAACCTTGCGTTTATATCATAGGTATAACCAGTGTTTGCCAAATGATCCACTCATTGAAAAAATCGCTTTCGTTCGTTCAAATATGATCTATCAGGAAACATTTCCCCCAGCGGTATTCTATTGTTGTTATGTGCTGCAAATCACGACACAAAAGAGAACGAGACAACTCTGCATCGGCTCGCACTTCATTGCACACCAGCATGCAAGCAAAGCTATCATATACGCTTTCGGTGCAGAAAGCTTATTTTCTTCTTTGCCTCTAACATATGCATACCGACCTCTCCATGCATCATGAAACAGCAGGATCGTACGGACAACGCAAAGCGAAAGATTCATATTCAGCTAATGTAGCAGATCCTGATTTTTAAGTCTCAGAGAGTGCAAACTATATGATTATTTAGCTCGATAGAGGCTAAGGGGGGGTAGTCAGATTATATTTTCTATTTTTAACGCCTCTATCCCTTGAAATGTGTATATTCATATAGACCGCATAGTTTTACTAGCAACACCGCTCCAGTGAGAAGCAAAAACTCTCGCGTTTTATCTCTTTTCCCATTCGCTGCTCTCCGTAAATGGTGACGTAATGATGACGTAATTTTTCTTGTATCATTTATTGCTTTGCACTTGTCTGTGCAGTGGGTTTCGCTATAGTAAAATGGGACGATATATGCGGTTCAAACTTGTATGCAGGCTTCGAAAATAGTGTGCCATGTTTGATACAGCTCGAATATGCAAACAACAGTCTTCGTTCCTCTCTTAGTTTAATCACTAAATGTTACAAAAGTGATTGCTGACATTCATACAAGTATCTGAATGATCCTCTCATATTTGGTTATATGTTCGTGAGAGTTTACTTGCATGACACATTGTGTATCATTCGATTTTGATCGAAATCCAAACACTGGGTATAACCCATCCAAAGTTTTTTGAATGGCATTGTAAATGTGAATAAAAATAATTTGGTGTCCATTCCTCTCGAGTTAGCTCAAGAACGGAGCAACGGATATAACCAGTCAGTATCAGGTTTGATGCATTTTAGTCTGCGTCAGGTTTATATACCAAAAAAGAAAAGACGGGTGGGTAATGTCGGGGACATAACCGGAGTGACGTAGGACTATGCAAAGGGGACAGCTTTTGTTAAATATATATTTTAAATATATTGTTTTATTTTCTTCACCTACGTGAATACCTACCTATCTACCTGAAAAATGGATTAGTTTACTGTTTACTCTTTATGAATATGTTAATGGTTCTGAAAAGAACCTTTGGTGTTGTGTTTTTGTTATCACTCGATATTCCCATCTTGTTCGGCTAAACCTTCCTGTTTAGCGATTTGTTGTCACTCGCCACAGCTTTCACAGTTGGAAAATTTCTTCCCATCCAGCTTGTGACATATTTTACAGTAAATTACATTCAATGGCACGTCGCATTACCACCACTCAGTGCCGGATTGGAGGTAATTTTAACCTGTAATTGAACATTTGCGTTGACAGTGGTACAGTGTCGACTTTCAATGTGGGATCATAATTTGGATCTCTATGTTTACAAAAATGTCCAACTAAATAAGTCACATTACATGTCCGTCCAATAAGCTAAATGTCGAACTAATTGTAGATTACTGTACTTTCAATCTGGAAACAATTTAAGAATTGGTGAAAATTGAATAATCAGGAAAGTCCCCAACTATCAATAAGCTCAGAACAACTGCCAAATTCACATACTCATCAAATCCCTGCAAACAAATTATGAAAACATCAATTTGTGTTTTATTTTTATCTTGGATAATGTTTTAGAAAGCATTGAACTTTATTTCCTAAACTCTTTTTTGGAAGGTTTAATGGCCCTGAAAAGCGCCTTGTTTTATGGAATGGTTCCATCTTAGAAAACTTAGTACTCGTGGTTTTGAAAAAAACCATTTCGAACGCCCTCGATGCCGCCTTGTTCTGGATTTGCCACCAAAGCAGTTTGTATAAAGAACAAACTTTTTTCTTCTGCTACCTGATGCCGTTTTGCGATTGCGTTTGCCACTCGCCATTCGCTGCAACTGCCTGTTGTCTTGATGTCCGCCGAACCGAATGTGTTATGTTCCGAATGCAGGTTTTCTTATCGTCGCGAGCAGCTTTGCCAGCTAACTCGATCACTCCGGCGGCCGAAACTATATAACGCCGGCTAGGTGGACTGGTACACAGGTACTAACGCGCTCGACCTAGCTACCTTTTCCGGTGCAATTGGCGGATACACCTACGGGAAATTGCAGACCACCACGGTTCGAGCGGGATTTTGCCTTTCCCTTCACTTTTCCTCCTTTGCCATATCCAACCATGGCTGCTTGTGTTGGTTTGTTGATGTGAGGTGATGCGAAACGATGTGGTGTACGGTTCGGATGAGAATGATCGTTACGGCAGCGGAGAGGGGATTTTTAAGCTGACTGGCTGGCTCGAGAATTACGCATGTGTGAGACTGCGACCAATGTTTCCCTCATTTTTTTCTTTTTCCTTTCCAATCGTGCTTCATTCTATTTCGCTGCTGCTCTGGTTGCCCGTTTTGGTCGGTACGATTTGAGGAGCACAAAATGGACCAATCAAAAATGGGCACATAGTGTATTTGGACAATGCTTGATATTTCACAATTATTCAATTATTTATCTCAAGAAAAATGAAATGTTATTCGTTATGATAGATGCGTAGATATATTTCCTATCAATTGATGCAAAAACCTTTGCGATCTATTGAGAAATGCTCGAGTTATAAGCGTTCCAAATCTTGCATTTTTTCCTACTTGTTCAGTGCCTAGATTTCCATTTCACCCCCTATATCTTCCGGTTAGACGTAGTCCTACGTGAAAACCCCAACCAGTTCAAGAACAAGCATAAACAAAACAAAACAGTTTATATTATATGTCATATTATGTCACTTTAGAATGCATTGGTATTGTGAAAAACTTTTAATAACTCTTTTTTGAATGGTTTAATGGCCCTGTAAAGCGCCGTGTTTTACGGTGGCTGGTTTTGCCACCAAAGCGGTCTGTATAAACAAACTTTTTCTTTCTTCTACCTGCTGCCGTTTTGCGATTGCGTTTGCCACTCGCTGAAACTAGTTGTTGCCTTGACGAGCGCCGAACCGAAGCTGCTCTGTTCTTGATGCGTGTTTTCTGATTGTCGTGAGCAGCTTTGCAAGCCAACTCGAGCACTCCGACGGTCGAAACTCTATAACCGCTGTTAGGTATACTGGTGCTCCGCCACCAATCCGTTCGGCCTAGTTACCCTTGCGGAGCAATCAATGAATGCGACCAACAGGGAACTGGAAACATGCACGGTTCGAGTGAGACTTTGCCTTTCCCTTAACTTGTCCTCCTTTGTTACGTCAACACGTCCACGTTGCTGCTTGTTTTCTTTTTATGATGTGATGCGATGCGATGCTAAACGATGCCGTACAACCACACTGGTTTACGGTTTGAAAGAAAATGAGATATTTTTTTTGGATCCGCGCGCTTTATACTCTAGCGGTACACGCTCACAGGATAGAGACCAATCGGCAGACTCAGCCAAAGGGACGAGTCCAACGAGACGAACAAATGAGCGTTAAAAGGCAGCGATGGCAAAAAAATACATTCATTATGATTTGTTCGCTCGTTGGATTCACATGCAGGCTAAAAAGGGTCCTTTTCAGGATCACAAAATTATCTTCATTCTAAAGAGTTTATTGTTTTGTTATCACTCGATATCCCCATCTTGTTCGGCTAAACCTTCCTGTTTAGCGATTTGTTGTCACTCGCCACAGCTTTCACAGTTGGAAAATTTCTTCCCATCCAGCTTTGTGACATGTTGTACAGTAAATTACATTCAATGCGACGTGCCGAAGCACCACTCAGTGTCGCATTGGAAACGATTTTAACCTGTAATTGAACATTTGCGATGACAGTGGTACAGTGTCGACTTTCAATGTGGGGTCATAATTTGGATCTCTATGTTTACAAAAATGTCCAACTAATTATGTCGCATTACATGTCCGTCCAATTAGCTAAATGTCGAACTAATTGTAAATTACTGTACTTTCAATCTGGAAACAATTTAAGAATTGGTGTAAATTGAATAATCAGGAAAGTCCCCAACTATCAATAAGCTCAGAACAACTGCCAAATTCACATACTCAGCAGATCCTGGCAAACAAATTATGAAAAAATCAAATTGTTTTTTATTATTATTTTGGATATTATTTTAGAAAGCATTGAACTATATTTCGTAAACTCTTTTTTGAAAGGTTTAATGGCCCTGATAAGCGCCTTGTTTTATGGAATGGTTCCAATTTAGAAAACTTTGTACTCGTGGTTTTGAAAAAAACCATTTCGAACGCCCTCGATGCCGCCTTGTTCTGGACTTGCCACCAAAGCAGATTGTATAAAGAACAAACTATTTTCTTCTGCTACCAGCTGCCGTTTTGCGATTGCGTTTGCCACTCACCACTCGCTGCAACTGCCTGTTGACTTGATGTCCACCGAACCGAATGTGTTCTGTTCCGAATGCGGGTTTTGTTTTCGGCGCGAGCAGCTTTGGCAGCTAACTCGATCACTTCGGCGGCCGAAACTATATAACGCCGGCTTGGTGGACTGGTGCACTGGTACTAATGCGCTCGGCCTAGCTACCCTTGCGGGGAACTCCAGACCGACACGATTCGAGCGGGTTTTGCCTTTCCCTTAATTTTTCCTCCTTTGCCATGTCCAGATTTGGCTGCTTGGTTTGGTTTGTTGATGTGTTGTGATGCGAACTGATGTGGTGTACGGTTTGAATGAGAATGATCGTTACGGCAGCGGAGCGGGGATTTTTAAGCTGACTGGCTGGCTCGAGAATTACGCATGTGTGAGACTGCGACCAATGTTTTTTCGTTCTTTTTTTTTCTTTTTCCTTTCCAATCGTGCTTCATTCTATTTCGCTGCTGCTCTGGTTGCCCGTTTTGGTCGGTACGATTTGAGGAGCACAAAATGGACCAATCAAAAATGGGCACATAGTGCATTTGGACAATGCTTGATATTTCACAATTATTCAATTATTTATCTCAAGAAAAATGAAATGTTATTCGTTATGATAGATGCGTAGATATATTTCCTATCAATTGATGCAGAAACCTTTGCGATCTATTGAGAAATGCTCGAGTTATAAACGTTCCAAATCTTGCATTTTTTCCTACTTGTTCAGTGCCTAGATTTCCATTTCACCCCCTATATCTTCCGGTTAGACGTAGTCCTACGTCAATAAGATATTTTTTGGGGTCCGCGTGTTTTATACTCTAGCGGTACACACTCACAGGATAGAGACAAATCGGTAGACTTAGCCAGAGGGACGAGTCCAACAAGGCGAACGAATGTGCGTTAAAAGGGAGCGATGGCAAAAAAATACATTCATTGCGATTTGTTCGCTCGTTGGATTCACATGCAGGCTAAAAAGGGTCCTTTTCAGGATCACAAAATTATCTTCAATCTAAAGAGTTTATTGTTTTGTTATCACTCGATATCCTCATCTTGTTCGGCTAAACCTTCCTGTTTAGAGATTTGTTGCCACTCGCCACAGCTTTCACAGTTGGAAAATTTCTTCCCATCCAGCTTTGTCACATGTTGTACAGTAAATTACATTCAATGCGACGTGCCGAAGCGCCACTCAGTATCGCATTGGAGGCGATTTTAACCTGTAATTGAACATTTGCGATGACAGTGGTACAGTGTCGACTTTCAATGTGGGGTCATAATTTGGATCTCCATGTTTACAAAAATTTCCAACTAAATAAGTCGCATTACATGTCCGTCCAATTAGCTTAATGTCGAACTAATTGTAAATTACTGTACTTTCAATCTGGAAACAATTTAAGAATTGGTGAAAATTGAATAATCTGGAAAGTCCCCAACTATCAATAAGCTCAAAACAACTGTCAAATTCACATACTCATCAGATCCTGGCAAACAAATTATGAAAAAATCAATTTGTGTTTTATTATTATTTTGGATAATGTTTTAGAAAGCATTGAACTGTATTTCCTAAACTCTTTTTTGGAAGGTTTAATGGCCCTGAAAAGCGCCTTGTTTTATGGAATGGTTCCAATTTAGAAAACTTAGTACTCGTGGTATTGCAGAAAACCATTTCGATCGCCCTCGATGCCGCCTTGTTCTGGATTTGCCACCAAAGCAGTTTGTATAAAGAACAAACTTTTTTCTTCTGCTACCTGATGCCGTTTTGCGATTGCGTTTGCCATTCGCCACTCGCTGCAACTGCCTGTTGTCTTGATGTCCACCGAACCGAATGTGTTCTGTTCCGAATGCGGGTTTTCCTATCGTCGCGAGCAGCTTTGCCAGCTAACTCGATCACTTCGGCGGCCGAAACTATATAACGCCGGCTAGGTGGACTGGTGCACTGGTACTAACGCGCTCGGCCTAGCTACCCTTGCAGGGAACTCCAGATCAACACGGTTCGAGCGGGATTTTGCCTTTCCCTTCACTTTTCCTCCTTTACCATGTCCAGACATGGCTGCTTGGGTTGGTTTGTTTATGTGCTGTGATGCGAACCGATGTGGTGTACGGTTTGAATGAGAATGATCGTTACGGCAGCGGAGCGGGGATTTTTAAGCTGACTGGCTGGCTCGAGAGTTACGCATGTGTGAGACTGCGACCAATGTTTCGTTCATTTTTTTCTTTTTCCTTTCCAATCGTGCTTCATTCTATTTCGCTGCTGCTCTGGTTGCCCGTTTTGGTCGGTACGATTTGAGGAGCACAAAATGGACCAATCAAAAATGGGCACATAGTGCATTTTGACAATGCTTGATATTTCACAATTATTCAATTATTTTTCTCAAGAAAAATGAAATGTTATTCGTTATGATAGATGCGTAGATATATTTCCTATCAATTGATGCAAAAACCTTTGCGATCTATTGAGAAATACTCGAGTTATAAGCGTTCCAAATCTTGCATTTTTTCCTACTTTTTCAGTGCCTAGATTTCCATTTCACCCCCTATATCTTCCGGTTAGACGTAGTCCTACGTCAAAATTATACACCGTAGATATAAATAACGTACATAAGAATAATTTCTGTGTGAACTTGAGAATTCGAAATTATTTAAATCAAAATATCTATTGTGGGTGGGACGAAGATCACCGGGTCAGCTAAAAAAATAATAAATTTTATGAAACTACAGACTTCAAAACCATGGTGCCTAGAGAAATCGGCATTGCATGACATGAAAGTAGGCAAAGCTTTTGTTCTCACCAAAATGTGTTCCCTAACAGAGATTTCAAAACCAAGGTGCCTGGGGAAATCGGCATATCAATGACCGATCATACATTGTGGAACATTTAGAACTAGTGTAAGTGTGAAATTGTATATGGTAGTGTTTGTGTTAAAATGACTTGAAATATGGAACGATTTGTTTCAATTTTCATAAATAATAAACAATTTGTGTTCCCGCCCCCGGACGGATCGATGGAGTCAACGACAAGATCAGCTTCTTCCTCCTCGCTCGTGTGCATAAAACGTTGTTTTAATATAGTTGCTGTTGTGTCCGTCTCGGACGATGGACGGCATCGAAGAGAGCGGGCTTCCTTTTTCCAACCATTGTTTACTCTTTATCTTTCTGACAGCTTTATGATGTCGCCGTCACAGATTTGGTGCGTTCGATTGTGCAGGGGTATACTGCATGCATGTGTCTATTTAATCGTCTTATTCAGACGCCCAAAACGTTATAAGTTTTACGGGCATCGTTACGTTTTGATTTTCGACTGTTGAGAGATCTATGTATCCATAGTTCAATGTGAAAAGCGGTATTACATCACAATGACATCTATCAGCACTGATACTATAAACGAGTCGGGAATCGGTTGTTTTTATTCTCCAAATTATCCCTTCTCCAATGAACCACTTCCTCAACAGTTTTAAATCGTGTGGACTGTCTCTAAAAAACATAAATGTTTTCTTTTGAAACGATATGTTCAAAATATGTTTTCTCTATCGTTACTCCCAAGTTCCTTCGCAACATTTCGTAACATAATGTATTCCTATTACATTATAACCTTTTTTGTGGAACTCGCAGATCATTTCTTTAAAAAATTGGTTTGTCATGGGTCAAACGCAACAAATAAAATTTGTTTCCAGCTGGCAAATAATCCACGTACCAATACTACTTGAACGTATTTATACGGCCTAATAATTTCGTCCTACTCTGTGAATTGACGCACACTCATTTCATGGTATGTGATGATACATGCTAATTGTCTCTCTTGCATGTCCAACCCAGCAATATACATGTATCGTAAAACATCCGATAGTAACCCACTACGATGATCTTATTGGCTACCGTGCGTATTGAGTCTAGCGTAAATCATTTCGTTTATATGTATAGCAGCGCATGTCTTTGAATTCCAACGTGGCTTCCGTCCAAGGATTACATCCAATTGATTCTTTGTCAATACACCGCTCAATATGTCTTGTATGTGATTGGACATTTTGTTCTGTTTCACGAATTTTAATTTTCTTTTCAAGTTCTGTTAAAAGCTTATTTGGTGATTTACGTTCTTTTTTCATTTCCGACTACAAAAACAGTATTGTATTTTTGTATCTGCTCTTCATTCTTGTACACAAACTGGCGCTCTTCTTGTAATGCACTCTTCAGTTCGGTTATTTTAACATCTACTTGTTTTTTATATTCTTCCAGTACTTTGATTTTATTTTCAAGTTCATCAATGGTAACGAATGATTCGTTGGGATCCAAATAAAACGATGGAATTCTCTAAGACATTTTCTTCAAGCATAGCTCATTGTAGAACTGTTATGAAAGACATCATAATGCAAACCAAATGTCAAATTTCGTGGTAAGTTCGTAATTGCTCGGATCGTTTGATGTTTACTCGCCAACCGAGTAACTGACAATTTTTGTTTTTCCCTGTTGGGTGTGAACCACTGCGTCCATTATTTTGAACTATTGAGGTATACACCTTTTTTATACAACAATTCAAGCTTATCTATTACTTATTGATGAAGGAGTAGACTGAAAGCTATATCAGGAATAATCTGTTTGATAAAATTTATAATCCTGATCGGCGACGCAGATCAAATTTTCTTGGGCTCCAGAATAGCTTTATCAAGGTGTTGAAGTCTGCGTCTTGTTAGAGCTCCGCTCCGAGTGTCTGTTCTCTGTTCACTGGATACTTCAACTAGAGCGCTGACTGGCATCGTCTAAATCAGCCTTAAGGCAAACTTTCATTAGGCATCGGACTGTTGAACAATCCAGTTCACTTAGCATTCGCTGCGACACATTCTTTGTGTGGACACCGACTGGACAACATCGTTGCTGGACGAGCTGGACGGCGAGGGATCGAGTGCCTTTCTCAAGGCAAGAGGGTGGAGGTGGTAGCGTTGGAGTAGAATAGAGTAGAGTTTTCAAAGGGCCTTTCTCAAGGCTAGAGACGAATGAACTGCAAAAGTTTAAAGTCTCTATAATACAAGACCTTCCTTCCTTCCTTCCTTCGCTGCGATCTAAGATTGGACCCCACCAGTGGTAATTCAACTTGGATATCGTCGTTTGGTTTTTCTGTTCGTTTTTAGCGTTATTCGTATCGTGTGTTTTTCTTTCCGCGTCATAAATTGGACGCTTCGCATAGTGTGTGATGAACAAACAGAAAAGGAAGGCAGGCTCGAGCCCTGCAAAAACAAACGCATTGCCAGGGGCAAAAGAATTTCAAGGCAAGTGTCATCTAATGATGCACGCGATGTTGGTGAAGTGAGAAGCGCTCGCACTGAACCGAGCCTTCGCGAATGTGACACCGCATCGAACAACAGCGAAGTAGGCGATTTCGGCGCGTCGATCGAAAATGTAAACGCCGTTACCCAGGCAGCAATCAAAATCAAGCTCCACCCGCTGGGGGTGAAGGCGGTCGTTCTTGACAAACTCATCAGCGAATTCGCATCGATGGGTGTTACAGCAGAGTACAAGCTGTGTGGCATAATTCAGTCTTTTTCCAAACATTGTTTGTTTTCCGTCATCATAAGAGCTTCGTTGGTGCCTTTGAGAATGCATCAATGCATTAAACTGACGTTATGGCGAAGCAGGTTAAGGTTTGCGCCAAAAAATTATTTGGGAATACCAAGCATCTTGAATGTCTCACTGGAATGTTATAAGTTATTTGGGTTCGCGTGCCAGTCGCAAAACTGCCTTCAACTAGGATTGCATTTGCGCTAATATTGATCATAATGAAGCATAGTTTATTTCGCTTGTTTAGTCACCAAGAAAGTAAATATCGTTCTGGAATTTTGTATGTGATTAGGATTCGCTTGCCAGTAGCAAAACTTCCTCCACTAAGGGTGACAGCTGCGCTTCTCTCGAGCATGAGAAAGTAATGCAACTTTTTTCGTGGCCAGTAATATAAACAGAAGTGTTTCTTTTGAGAATAGCGCAAAATGATGAGAAGCGTTTCTATTCCAAGTAGTTTCAAGCCACCAATGTATGGCTCTGTATGCATGCTATGGCGAACGCTTGTTTGGCGCTTGGCTTACGTTGTACGAACGATGCCTAGAGGTGCGATTCCTTCGAGGCAATACTAAATAACATGTAGCATGATATTTGATACTTGCAAGTGTTGTCATTGTTGTTGTTTCCATGTGGTGCAAAAGATATATTGATGTAGTTATGAGATGTGGAATAATGGTGCTGGTGCAACATGTATATAACCGACTGTAGCCGAGTCTATGTCAATTGCGAAAAAGGCCACCGGAATAGCGTTCGAGGTAAATTTTCAATGCATTGACATGAAATAAATTCCGACATACGATCAGCTAGTGTATTGTTTTGCGAGGACAAGAATGAATCAATCATAAATTATCGTCAACTGATTCTACAATGAAAAAAAAACCATTGCAGAGATTATTCTACTAAGCAGTTGTTTCTAAAATTTCACAGCATTATAGAATATTATCCGAAGGTATAAACGATAATTTTTTTCATTTTCTTCTCATTTTTTTTATATTAACAATACAAATTACTATAGGTGCGATCTTGATTCCGAGTTTTCGATGGTAGAATTCTCTCTTGCTCTCCTTTCTTGTAACAATTCGGCTCCAGGAACAGATAGAATTAAGTTCAACTTGTTGAAACACCTCCCTGATGTGGCGAAACATCGCTTGTTGAATTTATTCAATCGGTTTCTGGAGCATAATGTTGTTCCATATGATTGGAGACAAGTGCGAATTATAGCTGTTCAAAAACCCGGAAAACCCGCGTCCGACTTCAATTCGTACCGCCCAATAGCAATGCTGTCTTGTATACGGAAATTGTTGGAGAAAATGATCTTGTTTCGCCTTGATCGTTGGGTTGAAACGAATGGCTTACTCTCAGATACACAATATGGGTTCCGCAGGGGCAAGGGGACGAATGATTGTCTTGCGTTGCTTTCTTCAGAAATTCAAATGGCTTACGCCGAAAAAAAGTATTCAAGCTGCCAAAACACACCTCATTAAACTCGAGCGAATTCAGTATCTTTGTCTCCGTATCGCGTTGGGATGTATGCCCTCAACGCATACCATGAGTCTCGTGGTTTTGGCAGGCCTACTCCCACTAAAAGATCGCTTCAATTTATTATCTCTTCGGTTCTTCATCCGGTGTAAGGTCATGAACCCATTGGTGATCGGAAATTTTGAGCAGCTGATCGGGCTAAATTTTCATTCTGGATTCATGACTTCATATCATGAATTCATCTCCATGCAGGTTGATCCTTCTTCCTATATTCCCAACCGTGTTTGTTTTCCTGACTACATCAATTCCTCTGTACATTTTGATCTGTTCATGAAGGAGAAAATCCATGGAATTCCAGATTATCATCGATCGGGGATCGTTCCTACGATCTTCAATGCAAAATATGGGCGTATCAATTGTGATAATATGTACTTTACTGATGGGTCCTCTATGAATGAGTCCACAGGATTTGGAGTGTACAACGAATTTTTTAGCACCTCCCACAGTCTTCAGAATCCTTGCTCAGTGTATATTGCTGAATTGGCAGCAATACACTGGGCGCTGGACAGCGTCGCCTCACGACCTGTTGAACACTATTACATTGTAACGGATAGTCTTAGCTCTGTCGAAGCTATCCGTTCAGTGAGGCCGGAAAAGCACTCGCCGTACTTCCTTGAGAGAATACGAGAAATTTTGAGTGCTTTAACCAGACGCTGTTATGTCATTACCTTTGTCTGGGTCCCTTCACATTGCTCAATTCCGGGTAATGAGAGGGCTGACTCATTGGCAAAGGTAGGTGCAATTGAAGGCAATATTTATCAGCGTCAAATCGCCTTCCATGAATTTTATTCTTTAGTCCGTAAAAATACCATCGCTAACTGGCAACGTAAGTGGAACGAAGATGAATTGGGTCGGTGGCTTCATTCGATTATCCCTAAGGTTAGCCTCAAACCATGGTTCAAAAGTCTGGACTTGAGTCGGGACTTTATTCGCACCTTCTCTCGACTCATGTCCAATCACTGTTCGTTAGTCGCGCTACTCTTTCGTTTTAATCTTGCCGATGGCAATATCTGTGCTTGTGGCCAAGGTTACCACGACATCGAACACGTTGTTTGGTCGTGCGAGGAGTATCTTGTTGCCAGATCGAATTTAGAAAACTCTCTTCGGGCCAGAGGAAGACAGCCCAATGTGCCGGTGAGAGATGTGTTGGCTCGGTTAGACCTTGATTACATGTCCCAAATATATGTCTTCTTAAAAGTTATCGATCTTCGTGTGTGATTGTCCTTATATCCTTATATTCTCCTTTTCCTTTTCCTTCGCGAGAAATTAAATCCCCTCTTACTAACAATAGAATAAGGTAAAATGTAAATACATATTAGATATAAGATAGGCTTAAGAATTGAGTATGATGAATGTGAGTGCGAATGTGAGTGTGAACATTGTCAACATATCCTTATATCCCTTCCTTTTCCTGAAACAAAATGTCACCCTTCTAAACTCGAGCAAACCACGAGTAATCGGTTCTCTACTTCATTAACACTAGAATTAATGAAAAATGTTTATATATACTTGTAACAATACAGATAGGAGTTTGGCTCCTTTAAACTTATGTAACTGAGCCTGTAAAAATAAACGATTTAATAAAAAAAAATACAAATTAGCGTCTACAGTGACAGTGTCAGTATCTAGCATTGGTAGTCACGTATTATTGCCACCGAAGCGTTTCAATCTGGGCAGTATTTCCTTAGATAAGAACCTAATGACTTCTCTGTACCGGTCATGTTATTAGCTCCAGCGGCAGAATATCCTATAAGAATATTCTGTTTATATAGTATTCCGTCTCTATTAAAACGGGCAAACACAGTCTCGTGAAACGTTTCTGAGTCAGTTTCGAGAACCTCAATCAAGTCGTAGAAGCAGTCCTTAACATGGAAGGTACGTTTCTTCCCAAAATAACGTGCGTGCGATCAACGCTAACGACTTCTTCGATGAAACGTCAGTAGAATCGTCTGCTATCAGGGTAAATGAATTCCATTTTTAAATGCTCACATAATTCTCCATGCTGTAATCAGAAATACCCACCATTTTTTTTTTGAAAAGCTGGAAAAATCCGAATAAAAACTGGTAATAGCTGGAAAAATCGATTTTGTCAATCTTGTTCATGTCAGCATTACGATATACGATGTACAGAGACTGTGTCAATAAGTAGCATTTATGATTTTCCTGTTTGTGATCATACATTTTAACATTATACTTCTGTTTTACATTCAATGTCAATCTTACTAATTCTGACTTTGATTCATTTTTCATTATTCTTTATTTTTAAACGCTGAAATTCCTCGTATATTTTTTGTCCCTGTTCTACTTTCTAGTTTTGATTTGTTCAAGTTGTATACTAAAAACAATCACTTGATGGTTGCTGAAAAATGCGGCTGAATCAAGCATGTTGAAATTGTATTTTGTCAATTTAGGATAAGCTTGAGCTTGAGCTTGGGTGGACTGTACAATTCGTAGTTGCTCTCCGTGATTGACCTGAACCAACCAAATTGCACAAAGAACACACAGAATAACACTTGAGACTAGCAAATCATTCTCGTTGTACAATTTTCGGTGATTCGAGCTTTAAATGGAAGGAAGGAAGGGAGGAAGGGAAGGAATGTTAGTATGATATTCGCTGCCCGGAGGCCAGAAGGGTCGCCTCTATAGTGTGGTTCCCTAGCGTTTATCATGGAAGAGATAGTTGTTAGTTGGGAGGATTATGAATCAGGATTCACTGCGGTAAGTGATGTGATTATGTTAACACGGGCCCTGCCGCCGGAGATTATTAATATAAGGTTACCTAAAAAGGTTATCGAAAGAACTCCTCAAGCATAGTTCGAATCGGCGCTATGTTCTGTGTGTTTTCGGGCGTAGTACTATATCAGAAATTTTGAGCCCGCCGCTGGAGGATTATTAACACGCTGAGACCCGATTTTTCTTGCTATACATTCCGTTCAGTCTGCATCAAGAGCGTTTACACACTATCAGTTTCGGTCCCCGCTTTCCAAAGATATTTATTGTACAACGTGAAAAAAGTCACAAATTAGATTAGAAAGTAATCACATATTGTAAAACATCCGAAGACAAGCAATGTTTCTTTATAGTTGATTATTTTGTAACTGTCAGTCCAAGTGATCAACGTTTTTCCGAGGAAAAGCTTAACGTCAATCCCTAGGGACCGATACGGGGCTCAACGTGTTAATGAGCTACCTTCCTTTTTGAAGCATAGAAGTACATATTCTTATCAATATAAATACAAACTACAGGCAAACTAAGTACATTAGTACATTAACAAAGCGCCCAAAACCATTCAAATACAATAGAAAAACTGAATCTAAAATCTGACTTCCACGAGCCTTTGAAAGAAATACGCAAATATATCACACTTATTCTCAAAAATACAACATATAACTGAACAAAGATAGACCACTATCAACACTAGTTACAGAAAGTATATAAAATCGTATTCGAAACTAATAATAAATAAGGAATGAATTAAACCTACATACACACATAAGAACGCATCCAAACAAAATAACTGGTTTTTTTTTTTTTTGGCAGACTTATCTCAC
The DNA here is from genome assembly GCF_029784135.1 of Toxorhynchites rutilus septentrionalis. Classification (NCBI taxonomy): domain Eukaryota; kingdom Metazoa; phylum Arthropoda; class Insecta; order Diptera; family Culicidae; genus Toxorhynchites; species Toxorhynchites rutilus. The sequence goes on from NC_073745.1 coordinate 136,612,438, forward strand.
TTCTTAACTAGGCGAACCTAGCCAGAATTTTCACCTGCCCCCGGGCTTCTGAATGCCAAAGGGGGACTAGGCTCTGCGGAATGCACGTATCTGCATGCTCGTGCTGTTTTAGTCCTGACCGAGGAATTGTCGGACAATCGCGCAGGTGCTAAGGATGACCGACTTTTGGATGCCGGCCAATTCCTTCTCGATGTTCAACACCTTTAGCGCTTCCAGAAGTGTCTTCGGGATAATTCCAGTTCCAGAGAGAACGACTGGAACAATTCTTGGGACCTCCCTTAGCCCCCACAGTTCCTTGAGCTCCACGGCCAATGGTCGGTACTTGCAGATTTTGCGACCGTGGGTCTCCTCCAGATTCTGGTTCAGTGGAATAGCGACATCGATGATGGTGACTTTGCGGTCGCTCTTGTCGTAAACCATTATATCTGGGCGGTTGTGGTGGATCGAGAGGTCGGTCAGAACAGTGCGATCCCAGTACAGCTTGAAACGGTCATTTTCCAGGACAGGTGCAGGCAGGTACCGGTAGTTTGGTACGTTGTCTTCCAGTAGAGCACATTGGAGCGCCAGTTGTCGATGAACAATACGGGCCACGTTGTTGTGGCGCTCGGTGTAGGCTGCATTGGCCAAAACGGGACAGCCTCCCATAATGTGTTCTATGTTTTCACCTGGTTGATGGCACATCCGGCAAATGTCATCAACGTCTTGATGCCAGACGTACCGCCTGCAGTTTCTCGTCGGCATTATCCTGTCCTGGATGGCTATCATGTCGGCTTCTACTACTGAAGAGAGTTCACCACGCGTTAGCCACAGATTAGATGCGGCCTTGTCGACGTGTGGCCGGTCCAGTTGATGGGGGTGGGCACCATGCACTGCCTTCTGCTTCCAAGCTGCAATCTTCTCCTCCACTGTCTGCAGATTGCAATTTAGTTGGTACTCCGCTTGCGCCAAGTGCAGAGCGCTGTATCCTCTGTCAGCGGCGCAGACAGCCCGGTATAGCGCGTTTTGGTTGGCGCGTTCTGCGAAGTATTCGCGCAGTTGTCGTACCTGGGCAACACACAGTGCAGAAATATCGACGATTCCAAGTCCCCCTTCTTTGCGTGGTAGTGAAACTCTCTCCAGTGCCGATTGAGGATGGTGCATTCCGGCCTCTTTGAATGCTTTCCTCATCCTCCTCTCAAGGTCCTCTAGATCAGTTTTGCTCCATTTGACTACACCAAAACTGAAGGTCAGCAGGGGAACCGCGAATGTGTTGATCGCGCGTACCTTGTTCCCCGCGTTGAGGAAAGTCCTCAGGACACAGTTCACTCGACTCAAGAACTTGTCTCGCAGCTCCGTCTTGATGTCGGAGTGGCGAATCCCGGTGAGCTGTCGGAATCCAAGATATTTATAGGATTCGCCACGAACCATGTCTCTTATAAACTCGCCGTCATAGACCTCGTAGCCTCCGGATTCGGTAAGTTGTCCTTTCAGCAGGTGGACACAGCGACACTTGTCGAGGCCGAACTCCATACAGATGTCCCTGCTTATGTCTTCGACAACCCGGATAGCTACACCTAGACGCTGACGTGAATCAGCGTAGACCTTGAGATCGTCCATGTAAAAGGTATGGGTCACTTCTTCGTGGGCGCCGTCGCCATACCTTATTTTATAGCCATGACCGTTTCTATTGAGCGTCCTACTGAGGGGGTTCAGTGCCAGACAAAACCAAAGCGGGCTGAAAGAGTCGCCTTGGAATATCCCCCTCTTTATCTGCAGCGTTCTAGACTGCAACACATTTTCCCCATCACTAAGGTGCAGAGACGTGCTCCACTGCCTCATCGCATGCTGCAGGAACCTAACGACGACGGGATCAATTTTGTAGAGCTCCAATACCCGGACGAGAAACGAGTGAGGTATGGAGTCATAAGCCTTCCTGTAATCGATGTAGGCCATACTTAGGTTCCGCTGGTTATATACCGCCTGGCCGACTATGGCTGCGTCGATGATGGCCTGGTCTTTGCAGCCATGCGTATTTTTCCTGCATCCTTTCTGCTCTTCTGCGATGATGTGATGCTGTTCGCAGTGAGCAGAAACTTTGGCGGTAATTATGCTGCTCAGTATTTTGTACAGACTCGATAGGCACGTTATCGGTCTGTACTTTGATGGGTTCAATGTGTTGCTGTCTTTCGGGAGGAGGAAGGTGACGCCACGGGTGGCGAATTCAGGAAGGTTGTGTGGGTCACGTAGCACCTTGTTGAAGCACTCAGCTATCTTTGGATGTGCGACGGTCAGCTTCTTGTGCCAAAAGTTCTGGACACCATCGGGGCCCGGTGCTGCCCAGTTCCTCAGGTACCGCGAGGCTTCGCGGACATCGTTCTCTCCGACGATGATAGCTGGCATCTCTCCAATTTCACCACAACTCTCCTCCTCCCGTCTTAACCACATTTGCCCGTCGCGATGTTCTACTGGGGTCTCCCAAATACCAGCCCAGAAGTTCGTCACATCGCTAATATCTGGCAAACCTTCGCGGTAGTCGGGCTTCTCGTCGCTAATGTGGTCGTAGAACGCTTTTTCGTTATCTCTGAACATCCGATTTTGTTCCTGGCGCTTTGCAGAGTCAGAGTAACGTTTCAGCCGTTTAGTTAGGACGCTCAATTGCTGTACCAGTGTGTCGAGTTTTTCCGTCAGCTGGTGAGCTCCCAGCTGGCGAAGTTCAGTAGGCCGCACGATCACAGCAACTTGGCGACATAATTTCGCCGATCTGCTGCCTCTTTTGTACGCCATCAGTCTTCCAATTGCGGCGCGCTTGTTTAGGATCCGTTGCTCCAATCTCCTTCGCCATGGAGGCTCACGCCTTTCACGGAGATGTTGGAGCAGTCCGCCTCTTGGCCTAATACGGTATCCTAAACTTTTGGCGGTCGCCACAGCAGCACAGTAAACTTTCAGTTGCAGCTCCTCCATGTTCTCAGCATCAACCAAGTGCAGCGGAAGAACGTGCTCGTTCATGAGCTTTACTGCACTTGTCAGCCTGCGGGAATGCTGCAACTTCGGGATCCTGGGGCGCGACAATGGGTCTGTGTCGCGGAACTGTGAGATCGCCTCGTCGTAGTGGAAGACCAGATCGCGTAGTAGTTGTTGATCTGGCTGTGGGTCTTCCGGCTCAGGGGGTTGTAGTACTGTGGCCTCCACTGGTGCTGATTCGCGTGCCCCACTCGCGAATGAATTGCTCAGCCGTACTGAACTTCGTCTCGACACATCGCTTGCTCTGTTGTTCCTGGAGCTTATTTCTCTCTGCACCTGCTGCTTGATCTCGTCGATTTGCGTTTGGGAGAGCATGTTGTTGCGTACTATCGCTCTACGCCTCGCGTTCATCGCGTTCTGATCAAGCCTCCCGACGAACTCTGGATACGCTTCCTCGAACATTGTTAGTATTCGAGGGCGACCGCTCATGTCCGTCTCCAAAGCAGTGCAGATGTAATAGGCGCGGATCACGAATTCGTTCATTTCGTGTGTCCACATGATCCGGCGCCTAGTTGTACCCACAAGTGTGGACGACTGTCGTCTGGCAGTCGCAACACGTCTCGTAGGCGCAGCGTTTCTTGGGTGATGTCGATGGCTGCTGTTTCCGTGTGGCGGTAGCTCTTCGGGTTGAACCCGGCTGGTGGCCCGCTCTTGCACATCGCCCTCCAGCCGCTGGCCGCTCGCTCTTACGCCCGTTCCAGGACCAGCTCCAGTTCGGGGACCCTCCTCGGGCGATCGCATTCTAAGTATTCTTCGTGAACGTAGCTCCATTTTCTGGGTGTATCTCCTTTGCCCGGGAGACAGCGGGTATGCAAGGCCTCCATGACCCGGGAGGCCTTCCCCGGGAGAGATATAGCGCTCTGACTCGCTCGCACCCCCTCACTTAGCCACTTTCGACACCCGTTCTCGGAGCCAAGACCAGGTGTGTGTTTCCAGTTCACGCCCGATCTAAAAATGTCGTCATTTGATCTTCGTGGAGGCGTGAGATAGGAACATTTGAGACCAACGGGCAGGCTCCTACCCTAGTGTTGATCCCCATTTGAGAACCAAATACAGCGGATTTTTTTTTTGGCAGACTTATCTCACTTCTTAACTAGGCGAACCTAGCCAGAATTTTCACCTGCCCCCGGGCTTCTGAATGCCAAAGGGGGACTAGGCTCTGCGGAATGCACGTATCTGCATGCTCGTGCTGTTTTAGTCCTGACCGAGGAATTGTCGGACAATCGCGCAGGTGCTAAGGATGACCGACTTTTGGATGCCGGCCAATTCCTTCTCGATGTTCAACACCTTTAGCGCTTCCAGAAGTGTCTTCGGGATAATTCCAGTTCCAGAGAGAACGACTGGAACAATTCTTGGGACCTCCCTTAGCCCCCACAGTTCCTTGAGCTCCACGGCCAATGGTCGGTACTTGCAGATTTTGCGACCGTGGGTCTCCTCCAGATTCTGGTTCAGTGGAATAGCGACATCGATGATGGTGACTTTGCGGTCGCTCTTGTCGTAAACCATTATATCTGGGCGGTTGTGGTGGATCGAGAGGTCGGTCAGAACAGTGCGATCCCAGTACAGCTTGAAACGGTCATTTTCCAGGACAGGTGCAGGCAGGTACCGGTAGTTTGGTACGTTGTCTTCCAGTAGAGCACATTGGAGCGCCAGTTGTCGATGAACAATACGGGCCACGTTGTTGTGGCGCTCGGTGTAGGCTGCGTTGGCCAAAACGGGACAGCCTCCCATAATGTGCTCTATGTTTTCACCTGGTTGATGGCACATCCGGCAAATGTCATCAACGTCTTGATGCCAGACGTACCGCCTGCAGTTTCTCGTCGGCATTATCCTGTCCTGGATGGCTATCATGTCGGCTTCTACTACTGAAGAGAGTTCACCACGCGTTAGCCACAGATTAGATGCGGCCTTGTCGACGTGTGGCCGGTCCAGTTGATGGGGGTGGGCACCATGCACTGCCTTCTGCTTCCAAGCTGCAATCTTCTCCTCCACTGTCTGCAGATTGCAGTTGAGTTGGTACTCCGCTTGCGCCAAGTGCAGAGCGCTGTATCCTCTGTCGGCGGCGCAGACAGCCCGGTATAGCGCGTTTTGGTTGGCGCGTTCTGCGAAGTACTCGCGCAGTTGTCGTACCTGGGCAACACACAGTGCAGATATGTCGACTATTCCAAGTCCCCCTTCTTTGCGTGGCAGTGAAACTCTCTCCAGTGCCGATTGAGGATGGTGCATTCCGGCCTCTTTGAATGCTTTCCTCATCCTCCTCTCAAGGTCCTCTAGGTTAGTTTTGCTCCATTTGACTACACCAAAACTGAAGGTCAGTAGGGGAACCGCGAATGTGTTGATCGCGCGTACCTTGTTCCCCGCATTGAGGAAAGTCCTCAGGACACAGTTCACTCGACTCAAGAACTTGTCTCGCAGCTCCGTCTTGATGTCGGAGTGGCGAATCCCGGTGAGCTGTCGGAATCCAAGATATTTATAGGATTCGCCACGAACCATGTCTCTTATGAACTCGCCGTCATAGACCTCGTAACCTCCGGATTCGGTAAGCTGCCCTTTCAGCAGATGGACACAGCGGCACTTGTCGAGGCCGAACTCCATGCAGATGTCCCTGCTTATGTCTTCGACAACCCGGATAGCTACACCTAGACGCTGACGTGAATCAGCGTAGACCTTGAGATCATCCATGTAGAAGGTATGGGTCACTTCTTCGTGGGCGCCGTCGCCATACCTTATTTTATAGCCATGACCGTTTCTATTGAGCGTCCTACTGAGGGGGTTCAGTGCCAGACAAAACCAAAGCGGGCTGAAAGAGTCGCCTTGGAATATCCCCCTCTTTATCTGCAGCGTTCTAGACTGCAACACATTTTCCCCATCACTGAGGTGCAGAGACGTGCTCCACTGCCTCATCGCATGCTGCAGGAACCTAACGACGACGGGATCAATCTTGTATAGCTCCAATACCCGGACGAGAAACGAGTGAGGTATGGAGTCATAAGCCTTCCTGTAATCGATGTAGGCCATACTTAGGTTCCGCTGGTTATATACCGCCTGGCCGACTATGGCTGCGTCGATGATGGCCTGGTCTTTGCAGCCATGCGTATTTTTCCTGCATCCTTTCTGCTCTTCTGCGATGATATGGTGTTGTTCGCAGTGGGCAGAAACTTTGGCGGTTATGATGCTGCTTAATATCTTGTACAGACTCGATAGGCACGTTATCGGCCTGTACTTTGATGGGTTCAATGTGTTGCTGTCTTTCGGGAGGAGGAATGTGACGCCACGGGTGGCGAATTCAGGGAGGTTGTGTGGGTCACGTAGCACCTTGTTGAAGCACTCAGCTATCTTTTGATGTGCGACGGTCAGCTTCTTGTGCCAGAAGTGCTGAACACCATCGGGGCCCGGTGCTGCCCAGTTCCTCAGGTACCGCGAGGCTTCGCGGACATCGTTCTCTTCGACGATGATAGCTGGCATCTCTCCAATTTCACCACAACTCTCCTCCTCCCGTCTTAACCACATTTGCCCGTCACGATGTTGTACTGGGGTCTCCCAAATACCAGCCCAGAAGTTCGTCACATCGCTAATATCTGGCAAACCTTCGCGGTAGTCGGGCTTCTCGTCGCTAATGTGGTCGTAGAACGCTTTTTCGTTATCTCTGAACATCCGATTTTGTTCCTGGCGCTTTGCAGAGTCAGAGTAACGTTTCAGCCGTTTAGTTAGGACGCTCAATTGCTGTACCAGTGTGTCGAGTTTTTCCGTCAGCTGGTGAGCTCCCAGCTGGCGAGGTTCAGTAGGCCGCACGATCACAGCAACTTGGCGACATAATTTCGCCGATCTGTTGCCTCTTTTGTACGCCATCAGTCTTCCAATTGCGGCGCGCTTGTTTAGGATCCGTTGCTCCAATCTCCTTCGCCATGGAGGCTCACGCCTTTCACGGAGATGTTGGAGCAGTCCGCCTCTTGGCCTAATACGGTATCCTAAACTTTTGGCGGTCGCCACAGCAGCACAGTAAACTTTCAGTTGCAGCTCCTCCATGTTCTCAGCATCAACCAAGTGCAGCGGAAGAACGTGCTCGTTCATGAGCTTTACTGCACTTGTCAGCCTGCGGGAATGCTGCAACTTCGGGATCCTGGGGCGCGACAATGGGTCTGTGTCGCGGAACTGTGAGATCGCCTCGTCGTAGTGGAAGACCAGATCGCGTAGTAGTTGTTGATCTGGCTGTGGGTCTTCCGGCTCAGGGGGTTGTAGTACTGTGGCCTCCACTGGTGCTGATTCGCGTGCCCCACTCGCGAATGAATTGCTCAGCCGTACTGAACTTCGTCTCGACACATCGCTTGCTCTGTTGTTCCTGGAGCTTATTTCTCTCTGCACCTGCTGCTTGATCTCGTCGATTTGCGTTTGGGAGAGCATGTTGTTGCGTACTATCGCTCTACGCCTCGCGTTCATCGCGTTCTGATCAAGCCTCCCGACGAACTCTGGATACGCTTCCTCGAACATTGTTAGTATTCGAGGGCGACCGCTCATGTCCGTCTCCAAAGCAGTGCAGATGTAATAGGCGCGGATCACGAATTCATTCATTTCGTGTGTCCACATGATCCGGCGCCTAGTGGTACCCACAAGTGTGGACGACTGTCGTCTGGCAGTCGCAACACGTCTCGTAGGCGCAGCGTTTCTTGGGTGATGTCGATGGCTGCTGTTTCCGTGTGGCGGTAGCTCTTCGGGTTGAACCCGGCTGGTGGCCCGCTCTTGCACATCGCCCTCCAGCCGCTGGCCGCTCGCTCTTACGCCCGTTCCAGGACCAGCTCCAGTTCGGGGACCCTCCTCGGGTGATCGCATTCTAATTACTCTTCGTGAACGTAGCTCCATTTTCTGGGTGTATCTCCTTTGCCCGGGAGACAGCGGGTTGGCAAGGCCTCCATGACCCGGGAGGCCTTCCCCGGGAGAGATATATAGATTTTTTTTTTTTTTTTTTTTTTTTTTTTTTTTTTTTGAACTTATCTCACTTCTTAACTAGGCGAACCTAGCCAGAATTTTCACCTGCCCCCGGGCTACTGAATGCCAAAGGGGGACTAGGCTCTGCGGAATGCACGTATCTGCATGCTCGTGCTGTTTTAGTCCTGACCGAGGAATTGTCGGACAATCGCGCAGGTGCTAAGGATGACCGACTTTTGGATGCCGGCCAATTCCTTCTCCATGTTCAACACCTTTAGCGCTTCCAGAAGTGTCTTCGGGATAATTCCAGTTCCAGAGAGAACGACTGGAACAATTCTTGGGACCTCCCTTAGCCCCCACAGTTCCTTGAGCTCCACGGCCAATGGTCGGTACTTGCAGATTTTGCGACCGTGGGTCTCCTCCAGATTCTGGTTCAGTGGAATAGCGACATCGATGATGGTGACTTTGCGGTCGCTCTTGTCGTAAACCATTATATCTGGGCGGTTGTGGTGGATCGAGAGGTCGGTCAGAACAGTGCGATCCCAGTACAGCTTGAAACGGTCATTTTCCAGGACAGGTGCAGGCAGGTACCGGTAGTTTGGTACGTTGTCTTCCAGTAGAGCACATTGGAGCGCCAGTTGTCGATGAACAATACGGGCCACGTTGTTGTGGCGCTCGGTGTAGGCTGCGTTGGCCAAAACGGGACAGCCTCCCATAATGTGCTCTATGTTTTCACCTGGTTGATGGCACATCCGGCAAATGTCATCAACGTCTTGATGCCAGACGTACCGCCTGCAGTTTCTCGTCGGCATTATCCTGTCCTGGATGGCTATCATGTCGGCTTCTACTACTGAAGAGAGTTCACCACGCGTTAGCCACAGATTAGATGCGGCCTTGTCGACGTGTGGCCGGTCCAGTTGATGGGGGTGGGCACCATGCACTGCCTTCTGCTTCCAAGCTGCAATCTTCTCCTCCACTGTCTGCAGATTGCAGTTGAGTTGGTACTCCGCTTGCGCCAAGTGCAGAGCGCTGTATCCTCTGTCGGCGGCGCAGACAGCCCGGTATAGCGCGTTTTGGTTGGCGCGTTCTGCGAAGTACTCGCGCAGTTGTCGTACCTGGGCAACACACAGTGCAGATATGTCGACTATTCCAAGTCCCCCTTCTTTGCGTGGCAGTGAAACTCTCTCCAGTGCCGATTGAGGATGGTGCATTCCGGCCTCTTTGAATGCTTTCCTCATCCTCCTCTCAAGGTCCTCTAGGTCAGTTTTGCTCCATTTGACTACACCAAAACTGAAGGTCAGCAGGGGAACCGCGAATGTGTTGATCGCGCGTACCTTGTTCCCCGCGTTGAGGAAAGTCCTCAGGACACAGTTCACTCGACTCAAGAACTTGTCTCGCAGCTCCGTCTTGATGTCGGAGTGGCGAATCCCGGTGAGCTGTCGGAATCCAAGATATTTATAGGATTCGCCACGAACCATGTCTCTTATGAACTCGCCGTCATAGACCTCGTAACCTCCGGATTCGGTAAGCTGCCCTTTCAGCAGATGGACACAGCGGCACTTGTCGAGGCCGAACTCCATGCAGATGTCCCTGCTTATGTCTTCGACAACCCGGATAGCTACACCTAGACGCTGACGTGAATCAGCGTAGACCTTGAGATCATCCATGTAGAAGGTATGGGTCACTTCTTCGTGGGCGCCGTCGCCATACCTTATTTTATAGCCATGACCGTTTCTATTGAGCGTCCTACTGAGGGGGTTCAGTGCCAGACAAAACCAAAGCGGGCTGAAAGAGTCGCCTTGGAATATCCCCCTCTTTATCTGCAGCGTTCTAGACTGCAACACATTTTCCCCATCACTGAGGTGCAGAGACGTGCTCCACTGCCTCATCGCATGCTGCAGGAACCTAACGACGACGGGATCAATCTTGTATAGCCCCAATACCCGGACGAGAAACGAGTGAGGTATGGAGTCATAAGCCTTCCTGTAATCGATGTAGGCCATACTTAGGTTCCGCTGGTTATATACCGCCTGGCCGACTATGGCTGCGTCGATGATGGCCTGGTCTTTGCAGCCATGCGTATTTTTCCTGCATCCTTTCTGCTCTTCTGCGATGATGTGATGCTGTTCGCAGTGAGCAGAAACTTTGGCGGTAATTATGCTGCTCAGTATTTTGTACAGACTCGATAGGCACGTTATCGGTCTGTACTTTGATGGGTTCAATGTGTTGCTGTCTTTCGGGAGGAGGAAGGTGACGCCACGGGTGGCGAATTCAGGAAGGTTGTGTGGGTCACGTAGCACCTTGTTGAAGCACTCAGCTATCTTTGGATGTGCGACGGTCAGCTTCTTGTGCCAAAAGTTCTGGACACCATCGGGGCCCGGTGCTGCCCAGTTCCTCAGGTACCGCGAGGCTTCGCGGACATCGTTCTCTCCGACGATGATAGCTGGCATCTCTCCAATTTCACCACAACTCTCCTCCTCCCGTCTTAACCACATTTGCCCGTCGCGATGTTCTACTGGGGTCTCCCAAATACCAGCCCAGAAGTTCGTCACATCGCTAATATCTGGCAAACCTTCGCGGTAGTCGGGCTTCTCGTCGCTAATGTGGTCGTAGAACGCTTTTTCGTTATCTCTGAACATCCGATTTTGTTCCTGGCGCTTTGCAGAGTCAGAGTAACGTTTCAGCCGTTTAGTTAGGACGCTCAATTGCTGTACCAGTGTGTCGAGTTTTTCCGTCAGCTGGTGAGCTCCCAGCTGGCGAAGTTCAGTAGGCCGCACGATCACAGCAACTTGGCGACATAATTTCGCCGATCTGCTGCCTCTTTTGTACGCCATCAGTCTTCCAATTGCGGCGCGCTTGTTTAGGATCCGTTGCTCCAATCTCCTTCGCCATGGAGGCTCACGCCTTTCACGGAGATGTTGGAGCAGTCCGCCTCTTGGCCTAATACGGTATCCTAAACTTTTGGCGGTCGCCACAGCAGCACAGTACACTTTCAGTTGCAGCTCCTCCATGTTCTCAGCATCAACCAAGTGCAGCGGAAGAACGTGCTCGTTCATGAGCTTTACTGCACTTGTCAGCCTGCGGGAATGCTGCAACTTCGGGATCCTGGGGCGCGACAATGGGTCTGTGTCGCGGAACTGTGAGATCGCCTCGTCGTAGTGGAAGACCAGATCGCGTAGTAGTTGTTGATCTGGCTGTGGGTCTTCCGGCTCAGGGGGTTGTTGTACTGTGGCCTCCACTGGTGCTGATTCGCGTGCCCCACTCGCGAATGAATTGCTCAGCCGTACTGAACTTCGTCTCGACACATCGCTTGCTCTGTTGTTCCTGGAGCTTATTTCTCTCTGCACCTGCTGCTTGATCTCGTCGATTTGCGTTTGGGAGAGCATGTTGTTGCGTACTATCGCTCTACGCCTCGCGTTCATCGCGTTCTGATCAAGCCTCCCGACGAACTCTGGATACGCTTCCTCGAACATTGTTAGTATTCGAGGGCGACCGCTCATGTCCGTCTCCAAAGCAGTGCAGATGTAATAGGCGCGGATCACGAATTCATTCATTTCGTGTGTCCACATGATCCGGCGCCTAGTGGTACCCACAAGTGTGGACGACTGTCGTCTGGCAGTCGCAACACGTCTCGTAGGCGCAGCGTTTCTTGGGTGATGTCGATGGCTGCTGTTTCCGTGTGGCGGTAGCTCTTCGGGTTGAACCCGGCTGGTGGCCCGCTCTTGCACATCGCCCTCCAGCCGCTGGCCGCTCGCTCTTACGCCCGTTCCAGGACCAGCTCCAGTTCGGGGACCCTCCTCGGGTGATCGCATTCTAATTATTCTTCGTGATCGTAGCTCCATTTTATTGGGTGTATCTCCTTTGCCCGGGAGACAGCGGGTTGGCAAGGCCTCCATGACCCGGGAGGCCTTCCCCGGGAGAGATATAGCGCTCTGACTCGCTCGCACCCCCTCACTTAGCCACTTTCGACACCCGTTCTCGGAGCCAAGACCAGGTGTGTGTTTCCAGTTCACGCCCGATCTAAAAATGTCGTCATATGATCTTCGTGGAGGCGTGAGATAGGAACATTTGAGACCAACAGGCAGGCTCCTACCCTATGTTGATCCCCATTTGAGATCAACAACTCCCATTTTTTTTTTTTTTTTTTTTTTTTTTTTTTTGGCAGACTTATCTCACTTCTTAACTAGGCGAACCTAGCCAGAATTTTCACCTGCCCCCGGGCTTCTGAATGCCAAAGGGGGACTAGGCTCTGCGGAATGCACGTATCTGCATGCTCGTGCTGTTTCAGTCCTGACCGAGAAATTGTCGGACAATCGCGCAGGTGCTAAGGATGACCGACTTTTGGATGCCGGCCAATTCCTTCTCCATATTCAACACCTTTAGCGCTTCCAGAAGTGTCTTCGGGACAATTCCAGTTCCAGAGAGAACGACTGGAACAATTCTTGGGACCTCCCTTAGCCCCCACAGTTCCTTGAGCTCCACGGCCAATGGTCGGTACTTGCAGATTTTGCGACCGTGGGTCTCCTCCAGATTCTGGTTCAGTGGAATAGCGACATCGATGATGGTGACTTTGCGGTCGCTCTTGTCGTAAACCATTATATCTGGCCGGTTGTGGTGGATCGAGAGGTCGGTCAGAACAGTGCGATCCCAGTACAGCTTGAAACGGTCATTTTCCAGGACAGGTGCAGGCAGGTACCGGTAGTTTGGTACGTTGTCTTCCAGTAGAGCACATTGGAGCGCCAGTTGTCGATGAACAATACGGGCCACGTTGTTGTGGCGCTCGGAGTAGGCTGCGTTGGCCAAAACGGGACAGCCTCCCATAATGTGCTCTATGTTTTCACCTGGTTGATGACACATCCGGCAAATGTCATCAACGTCTTGATGCCAGACGTACCGCCTGCAGTTTCTCGTCGGCATTATCCTGTCCTGGATGGCTATCATGTCGGCTTCTACTACTGAAGAGAGTTCACCACGCGTTAGCCACAGATTAGATGCGGCCTTGTCGACGTGTGGCCGGTCCAGTTGATGGGGGTGGGCACCATGCACTGCCTTCTGCTTCCAAGCTGCAATCTTCTCCTCCACTGTCTGCAGATTGCAGTTGAGTTGGTACTCCGCTTGCGCCAAGTGCAGAGCGCTGTATCCTCTGTCGGCGGCGCAGACAGCCCGGTATAGCGCGTTTTGGTTGGCGCGTTCTGCGAAGTACTCGCGCAGTTGTCGTACCTGGGCAACACACAGTGCAGATATGTCGACTATTCCAAGTCCCCCTTCTTTGCGTGGCAGTGAAACTCTCTCCAGTGCCGATTGAGGATGGTGCATTCCGGCCTCTTTAAATGCTTTCCTCATCCTCCTCTCAAGGTCCTCTAGGTCAGTTTTGCTCCATTTGACTACACCAAAACTGAAGGTCAGCAGGGGAACCGCGAATGTGTTGATCGCGCGTACCTTGTTCCCCGCGTTGAGGAAAGTCCTCAGGACACAGTTCACTCGACTCAAGAACTTGTCTCGCAGCTCCGTCTTGATGTCGGAGTGGCGAATCCCGGTGAGCTGTCGGAATCCAAGATATTTATAGGATTCGCCACGAACCATGTCTCTTATGAACTCGCCGTCATAGACCTCGTAACCTCCGGATTCGGTAAGCTGCCCTTTCAGCAGATGGACACAGCGGCACTTGTCGAGGCCGAACTCCATGCAAATGTCCCTGCTTATGTCTTCGACAACCCGGATAGCTACACCTAGACGCTGACGTGAATCAGCGTAGACCTTGAGATCATCCATGTAGAAGGTATGGGTCACTTCTTCGTGGGCGCCGTCGCCATACCTTATTTTATAGCCATGACCGTTTCTATTGAGCGTCCTACTGAGGGGGTTCAATGCCAGACAAAACCAAAGCGGGCTGAAAGAGTCGCCTTGGAATATCCCCCTCTTTATCTGCAGCGTTCTAGACTGCAACACATTTTCCCCATCACTGAGGTGCAGAGACGTACTCCACTGCCTCATCGCATGCTGCAGGAACCTAACGACGAAGGGATCAATTTTGTAGAGCTCCAATACCCGGACGAGAAACGAGTGAGGTATGGAGTCATAAGCCTTCCTGTAATCGATATAGGCCATGCTTAGGTTCCGCTGGTTATAAACCGCCTGGCCGACTATGGCTGCGTCGATGATGGCCTGGTCTTTGCAGCCATGCGTATTTTTCCTGCATCCTTTCTGCTCTTCTGCGATGATGTGATGCTGTTCGCAGTGAGCAGAAACTTTGGCGGTAATTATGCTGCTCAGTATTTTGTACAGACTCGATAGGCACGTTATCGGTCTGTACTTTGATGGGTTCAATGTGTTGCTGTCTTTCGGGAGGAGGAAGGTGACGCCACGGGTGGCGAATTCAGGAAGGTTGTGTGGGTCACGTAGCACCTTGTTGAAGCACTCAGCTATCTTTGGATGTGCGACGGTCAGCTTCTTGTGCCAGAAGTTCTGAACACCATCGGGGCCCGGTGCTGCCCAGTTCCTCAGGTACCGCGAGGCTTCGCGGACATCGTTCTCTCCGACGATGATAGCTGGCATCTCTCCAATTTCACCACAACTCTCCTCCTCCCGTCTTAACCACATTTGCCCGTCGCGATGTTCTACTGGGGTCTCCCAAATACCAGCCCAGAAGTTCGTCACATCGCTAATATCTGGCAAACCTTCGCGGTAGTCGGGCTTCTCGTCGCTAATGTGGTCGTAGAACGCTTTCTCGTTATCTCTGAACATCCGATTTTGTTCCTGGCGCTTTGCAGAGTCAGAGTAACGTTTCAGCCGTTTTGTAAGGACGCTCAATTGCTGTACCAGTGTGTCGAGTTTTTCCGTCAGCTGGTGAGCTCCCAGCTGGCGAAGTTCAGTAGGCCGCACGATCACAGCAACTTGGCGACATAATTTCACCGATCTGCTGCCTCTTTTGTACGCCATCAGTCTTCCAATTGCGGCGCGCTTGTTTAGGATCCGTTGCTCCAATCTCCTTCGCCATGGAGGCTCACGCCTTTCACGGAGATGTTGGAGCAGTCCGCCTCTTGGCCTAATACGGTATCCTAAACTTTTGGCGGTCGCCACAGCAGCGCAGTAAACTTTCAGTTGCAGCTCCTCCATGTTCTCAGCATCAACCAAGTGCAGCGGAAGAACGTGCTCGTTCATGAGCTTTACTGCACTTGTCAGCCTGCGGGAATGCTGCAACTTCGGGATCCTGGGGCGCGACAATGGGTCTGTGTCGCGGAACTGTGAGATCGCCTCGTCGTAGTGGAAGACCAGATCGCGTAGTAGTTGTTGATCTGGCTGTGGGTCTTCCGGCTCAGGGGGTTGTTGTACTGTGGCCTCCACTGGTGCTGATTCGCGTGCCCCACTCGCGAATGAATTGCTCAGCCGTACTGAACTTCGTCTCGACACATCGCTTGCTCTGTTGTTCCTGGAGCTTATTTCTCTCTGCACCTGCTGCTTGATCTCGTCGATTTGCGTTTGGGAGAGCATGTTGTTGCGTACTATCGCTCTACGCCTCGCGTTCATCGCGTTCTGATCAAGCCTCCCAACGAACTCTGGATACGCTTCCTCGAACATTGTTAGTATTCGAGGGCGACCACTCATGTCCGTCTCCAAAGCAGTGCAGATGTAATAGGCGCGGATCACGAATTCATTCATTTCGTGTGTCCACATGATCCGGCGCCTAGTGGTACCCACGAGTGTGGACGACTGCCGTCTGGCAGTCACAACACGCCTCGTAGGCGCAGCGTTTCTTGGGTGATGTCGATGGCTGCTGTTTCCGTGTGGCGGTAGCTCTTCGGGTTGAACCCGGCTGGTGGCCCGCTCTTGCACATCGCCCTCCAGCCGCTGGCCGCTCGCTCTTACGCCCGTTCCAGGACCAGCTCCAGTTCGGGGACCCTCCTCGGGTGATCGCATTCTAATTATTCTTCGTGATCGTAGCTCCATTTTATTGGGTGTATCTCCTTTGCCCGGGAGACAGCGGGTTGGCAAGGCCTCCATGACCCGGGAGGCCTTCCCCGGGAGAGATATAGCGCTCTGACTCGCTCGCACCCCCTCACTTAGCCACTTTCGACACCCGTTCTCGGAGCCAAGACCAGGTGTGTGTTTCCAGTTCACGCCCGATCTAAAAATGTCGTCATATGATCTTCGTGGAGGCGTGAGATAGGAACATTTGAGACCAACAGGCAGGCTCCTACCCTATGTTGATCCCCATTTGAGAACTACTTTTTTTTTTTTTTTTTTTTTTTTTTTGGCAGACTTATCTCACTTCTTAACTAGGCGAACCTAGCCAGAATTTTCACCTGCCCCCGGGCTTCTGAATGCCAAAGGGGGACTAGGCTCTGCGGAATGCACGTATCTGCATGCTCGTGCTGTTTCAGTCCTGACCGAGAAATTGTCGGACAATCGCGCAGGTGCTAAGGATGACCGACTTTTGGATGCCGGCCAATTCCTTCTCCATATTCAACACCTTTAGCGCTTCCAGAAGTGTCTTCGGGACAATTCCAGTTCCAGAGAGAACGACTGGAACAATTCTTGGGACCTCCCTTAGCCCCCACAGTTCCTTGAGCTCCACGGCCAATGGTCGGTACTTGCAGATTTTGCGACCGTGGGTCTCCTCCAGATTCTGGTTCAGTGGAATAGCGACATCGATGATGGTGACTTTGCGGTCGCTCTTGTCGTAAACCATTATATCTGGCCGGTTGTGGTGGATCGAGAGGTCGGTCAGAACAGTGCGATCCCAGTACAGCTTGAAACGGTCATTTTCCAGGACAGGTGCAGGCAGGTACCGGTAGTTTGGTACGTTGTCTTCCAGTAGAGCACATTGGAGCGCCAGTTGTCGATGAACAATACGGGCCACGTTGTTGTGGCGCTCGGTGTAGGCTGCGTTGGCCAAAACGGGACAGCCTCCCATAATGTGCTCTATGTTTTCACCTGGTTGATGACACATCCGGCAAATGTCATCAACGTCTTGATGCCAGACGTACCGCCTGCAGTTTCTCGTCGGCATTATCCTGTCCTGGATGGCTATCATGTCGGCTTCTACTACTGAAGAGAGTTCACCACGCGTTAGCCACAGATTAGATGCGGCCTTGTCGACGTGTGGCCGGTCCAGTTGATGGGGGTGGGCACCATGCACTGCCTTCTGCTTCCAAGCTGCAATCTTCTCCTCCACTGTCTGCAGATTGCAGTTGAGTTGGTACTCCGCTTGCGCCAAGTGCAGAGCGCTGTATCCTCTGTCGGCGGCGCAGACAGCCCGGTATAGCGCGTTTTGGTTGGCGCGTTCTGCGAAGTACTCGCGCAGTTGTCGTACCTGGGCAACACACAGTGCAGATATGTCGACTATTCCAAGTCCCCCTTCTTTGCGTGGCAGTGAAACTCTCTCCAGTGCCGATTGAGGATGGTGCATTCCGGCCTCTTTAAATGCTTTCCTCATCCTCCTCTCAAGGTCCTCTAGGTCAGTTTTGCTCCATTTGACTACACCAAAACTGAAGGTCAGCAGGGGAACCGCGAATGTGTTGAT
Organism: Toxorhynchites rutilus septentrionalis; assembly: GCF_029784135.1. Lineage (NCBI taxonomy): Eukaryota > Metazoa > Arthropoda > Insecta > Diptera > Culicidae > Toxorhynchites > Toxorhynchites rutilus. Next base: position 136,629,884 of record NC_073745.1, read on the forward strand.
CGCGCGTACCTTGTTCCCCGCGTTGAGGAAAGTCCTCAGGACACAGTTCACTCGACTCAAGAACTTGTCTCGCAGCTCCGTCTTGATGTCGGAGTGGTGAATCCCGGTGAGCTGTCGGAATCCAAGATATTTATAGGATTCGCCACGAACCATGTCTCTTATAAACTCGCCGTCATAGACCTCGTAACCTCCGGATTCGGTAAGCTGCCCTTTCAGCAGATGGACACAGCGGCACTTGTCGAGGCCGAACTCCATGCAAATGTCCCTGCTTATGTCTTCGACAACCCGGATAGCTACACCTAGACGCTGACGTGAATCAGCGTAGACCTTGAGATCATCCATGTAGAAGGTATGGGTCACTTCTTCGTGGGCGCCGTCGCCATACCTTATTTTATAGCCATGACCGTTTCTATTGAGCGTCCTACTGAGGGGGTTCAATGCCAGACAAAACCAAAGCGGGCTGAAAGAGTCGCCTTGGAATATCCCCCTCTTTATCTGCAGCGTTCTAGACTGCAACACATTTTCCCCATCACTGAGGTGCAGAGACGTACTCCACTGCCTCATCGCATGCTGCAGGAACCTAACGACGAAGGGATCAATTTTGTAGAGCTCCAATACCCGGACGAGAAACGAGTGAGGTATGGAGTCATAAGCCTTCCTGTAATCGATATAGGCCATGCTTAGGTTCCGCTGGTTATAAACCGCCTGGCCGACTATGGCTGCGTCGATGATGGCCTGGTCTTTGCAGCCATGCGTATTTTTCCTGCATCCTTTCTGCTCTTCTGCGATGATGTGATGCTGTTCGCAGTGAGCAGAAACTTTGGCGGTAATTATGCTGCTCAGTATTTTGTACAGACTCGATAGGCACGTTATCGGTCTGTACTTTGATGGGTTCAATGTGTTGCTGTCTTTCGGGAGGAGGAAGGTGACGCCACGGGTGGCGAATTCAGGAAGGTTGTGTGGGTCACGTAGCACCTTGTTGAAGCACTCAGCTATCTTTGGATGTGCGACGGTCAGCTTCTTGTGCCAGAAGTTCTGAACACCATCGGGACCCGGTGCTGCCCAGTTCCTCAGGTACCGCAAGGCTTCGCGGACATCGTTCTCTCCGACGATGATAGCTGGCATCTCTCCAATTTCACCACAACTCTCCTCCTCCCGTCTTAACCACATTTGCCCGTCGCGATGTTCTACTGGGGTCTCCCAAATACCAGCCCAGAAGTTCGTCACATCGCTAATATCTGGCAAACCTTCGCGGTAGTCGGGCTTCTCGTCGCTAATGTGGTCGTAGAACGCTTTCTCGTTATCTCTGAACATCCGATTTTGTTCCTGGCGCTTTGCAGAGTCAGAGTAACGTTTCAGCCGTTTTGTAAGGACGCTCAATTGCTGTACCAGTGTGTCGAGTTTTTCCGTCAGCTGGTGAGCTCCCAGCTGGCGAAGTTCAGTAGGCCGCACGATCACAGCAACTTGGCGACATAATTTCACCGATCTGCTGCCTCTTTTGTACGCCATCAGTCTTCCAATTGCGGCGCGCTTGTTTAGGATCCGTTGCTCCAATCTCCTTCGCCATGGAGGCTCACGCCTTTCACGGAGATGTTGGAGCAGTCCGCCTCTTGGCCTAATACGGTATCCTAAACTTTTGGCGGTCGCCACAGCAGCGCAGTAAACTTTCAGTTGCAGCTCCTCCATGTTCTCAGCATCAACCAAGTGCAGCGGAAGAACGTGCTCGTTCATGAGCTTTACTGCACTTGTCAGCCTGCGGGAATGCTGCAACTTCGGGATCCTGGGGCGCGACAATGGGTCTGTGTCGCGGAACTGTGAGATCGCCTCGTCGTAGTGGAAGACCAGATCGCGTAGTAGTTGTTGATCTGGCTGTGGGTCTTCCGGCTCAGGGGGTTGTTGTACTGTGGCCTCCACTGGTGCTGATTCGCGTGCCCCACTCGCGAATGAATTGCTCAGCCGTACTGAACTTCGTCTCGACACATCGCTTGCTCTGTTGTTCCTGGAGCTTATTTCTCTCTGCACCTGCTGCTTGATCTCGTCGATTTGCGTTTGGGAGAGCATGTTGTTGCGTACTATCGCTCTACGCCTCGCGTTCATCGCGTTCTGATCAAGCCTCCCAACGAACTCTGGATACGCTTCCTCGAACATTGTTAGTATTCGAGGGCGACCACTCATGTCCGTCTCCAAAGCAGTGCAGATGTAATAGGCGCGGATCACGAATTCATTCATTTCGTGTGTCCACATGATCCGGCGCCTAGTGGTACCCACGAGTGTGGACGACTGCCGTCTGGCAGTCACAACACGCCTCGTAGGCGCAGCGTTTCTTGGGTGATGTCGATGGCTGCTGTTTCCGTGTGGCGGTAGCTCTTCGGGTTGAACCCGGCTGGTGGCCCGCTCTTGCACATCGCCCTCCAGCCGCTGGCCGCTCGCTCTTACGCCCGTTCCAGGACCAGCTCCAGTTCGGGGACCCTCCTCGGGTGATCGCATTCTAATTATTCTTCGTGATCGTAGCTCCATTTTATTGGGTGTATCTCCTTTGCCCGGGAGACAGCGGGTTGGCAAGGCCTCCATGACCCGGGAGGCCTTCCCCGGGAGAGATATAGCGCTCTGACTCGCTCGCACCCCCTCACTTAGCCACTTTCGACACCCGTTCTCGGAGCCAAGACCAGGTGTGTGTTTCCAGTTCACGCCCGATCTAAAAATGTCGTCATATGATCTTCGTGGAGGCGTGAGATAGGAACATTTGAGACCAACAGGCAGGCTCCTACCCTATGTTGATCCCCATTTGAGAACCAAATTTTTTTTTTTTTTTGGCAGACTTATCTCACTTCTTAACTAGGCGAACCTAGCCAGAATTTTCACCTGCCCCCGGGCTTCTGAATGCCAAAGGGGGACTAGGCTCTGCGGAATGCACGTATCTGCATGCTCGTGCTGTTTCAGTCCTGACCGAGAAATTGTCGGACAATCGCGCAGGTGCTAAGGATGACCGACTTTTGGATGCCGGCCAATTCCTTCTCCATATTCAACACCTTTAGCGCTTCCAGAAGTGTCTTCGGGACAATTCCAGTTCCAGAGAGAACGACTGGAACAATTCTTGGGACCTCCCTTAGCCCCCACAGTTCCTTGAGCTCCACGGCCAATGGTCGGTACTTGCAGATTTTGCGACCGTGGGTCTCCTCCAGATTCTGGTTCAGTGGAATAGCGACATCGATGATGGTGACTTTGCGGTCGCTCTTGTCGTAAACCATTATATCTGGGCGGTTGTGGTGGATCGAGAGGTCGGTCAGAACAGTGCGATCCCAGTACAGCTTGAAACGGTCATTTTCCAGGACAGGTGCAGGCAGGTACCGGTAGTTTGGTACGTTGTCTTCCAGTAGAGCACATTGGAGCGCCAGTTGTCGATGAACAATACGGGCCACGTTGTTGTGGCGCTCGGTGTAGGCTGCGTTGGCCAAAACGGGACAGCCTCCCATAATGTGTTCTATGTTTTCACCTGGTTGATGGCACATCCGGCAAATGTCATCAACGTCTTGATGCCAGACGTACCGCCTGCAGTTTCTCGTCGGCATTATCCTGTCCTGGATGGCTATCATGTCGGCTTCTACTACTGAAGAGAGTTCACCACGCGTTAGCCACAGATTAGATGCGGCCTTGTCGACGTGTGGCCGATCCAGTTGATGGGGGTGGGCACCATGCACTGCCTTCTGCTTCCAAGCTGCAATCTTCTCCTCCACTGTCTGCAGATTGCAGTTGAGTTGGTACTCCGCTTGCGCCAAGTGCAGAGCGCTGTATCCTCTGTCGGCGGCGCAGACAGCCCGGTATAGCGCGTTTTGGTTGGCGCGTTCTGCGAAGTACTCGCGCAGTTGTCGTACCTGGGCAACACACAGTGCAGAAATGTCGACGATTCCAAGTCCCCCTTCTTTGCGTGGTAGTGAAACTCTCTCCAGTGCCGATTGAGGATGGTGCATTCCGGCCTCTTTGAATGCTTTCCTCATCCTCCTCTCAAGGTCCTCTAGGTCAGTTTTGCTCCATTTGACTACACCAAAACTGAAGGTCAGCAGGGGAACCGCGAATGTGTTGATCGCGCGTACCTTGTTCCCCGCGTTGAGGAAAGTCCTCAGGACACAGTTCACTCGACTCAAGAACTTGTCTCGCAGCTCCGTCTTGATGTCGGAGTGGCGAATCCCGGTGAGCTGTCGGAATCCAAGATATTTATAGGATTCGCCACGAACCATGTCTCTTATAAACTCGCCGTCATAGACCTCGTAGCCTCCGGATTCGGTAAGTTGTCCTTTCAGCAGGTGGACACAGCGACACTTGTCGAGGCCGAACTCCATACAGATGTCCCTGCTTATGTCTTCGACAACCCGGATAGCTACACCTAGACGCTGACGTGAATCAGCGTAGACCTTGAGATCGTCCATGTAAAAGGTATGGGTCACTTCTTCGTGGGCGCCGTCGCCATACCTTATTTTATAGCCATGACCGTTTCTATTGAGCGTCCTACTGAGGGGGTTCAGTGCCAGACAAAACCAAAGCGGGCTGAAAGAGTCGCCTTGGAATATCCCCCTCTTTATCTGCAGCGTTCTAGACTGCAACACATTTTCCCCATCACTAAGGTGCAGAGACGTGCTCCACTGCCTCATCGCATGCTGCAGGAACCTAACGACGACGGGATCAATTTTGTAGAGCTCCAATACCCGGACGAGAAACGAGTGAGGTATGGAGTCATAAGCCTTCCTGTAATCGATATAGGCCATGCTTAGGTTCCGCTGATTATAAACCGCCTGGCCGACTATGGTTGCGTCGATGATGGCCTGGTCTTTGCAGCCATGCGTATTTTTTCTGCATCCTTTCTGCTCTTCTGCGATGATATGGTGTTGTTCGCAGTGGGCAGAAACTTTGGCGGTTATGATGCTGCTTAATATCTTGTACAGACTCGATAGGCACGTTATCGGCCTGTACTTTGATGGGTTCAATGTGTTGCTGTCTTTCGGGAGGAGGAATGTGACGCCACGGGTGGCGAATTCAGGGAGGTTGTGTGGGTCACGTAGCACCTTGTTGAAGCACTCAGCTATCTTTTGATGTGCGACGGTCAGCTTCTTGTGCCAGAAGTTCTGAACACCATCGGGGCCCGGTGCTGCCCAGTTCCTCAGGTACCGCGAGGCTTCGCGGACATCGTTCTCTTCGACGATGATAGCTGGCATCTCTCCAATTTCACCACAACTCTCCTCCTCCCGTCTTAACCACATTTGCCCGTCGCGATGTTGTACTGGGGTCTCCCAAATACCAGCCCAGAAGTTCGTCACATCGCTAATATCTGGCAAACCTTCGCGGTAGTCGGGCTTCTCGTCGCTAATGTGGTCGTAGAACGCTTTTTCGTTATCTCTGAACATCCGATTTTGTTCCTGGCGCTTTGCAGAGTCAGAGTAACGTTTCAGCCGTTTAGTTAGGACGCTCAATTGCTGTACCAGTGTGTCGAGTTTTTCCGTCAGCTGGTGAGCTCCCAGCTGGCGAAGTTCAGTAGGCCGCACGATCACAGCAACTTGGCGACATAATTTCGCCGATCTGCTGCCTCTTTTGTACGCCATCAGTCTTCCAATTGCGGCGCGCTTGTTTAGGATCCGTTGCTCCAATCTCCTTCGCCATGGAGGCTCACGCCTTTCACGGAGATGTTGGAGCAGTCCGCCTCTTGGCCTAATACGGTATCCTAAACTTTTGGTGGTCGCCACAGCAGCACAGTAAACTTTCAGTTGCAGCTCCTCCATGTTCTCAGCATCAACCAAGTGCAGCGGAAGAACGTGCTCGTTCATGAGCTTTACTGCACTTGTCAGCCTGCGGGAATGCTGCAACTTCGGGATCCTGGGGCGCGACAATGGGTCTGTGTCGCGGAACTGTGAGATCGCCTCGTCGTAGTGGAAGACCAGATCGCGTAGTAGTTGTTGATCTGGCTGTGGGTCTTCCGGCTCAGGGGGTTGTAGTACTGTGGCCTCCACTGGTGCTGATTCGCGTGCCCCACTCGCGAATGAATTGCTCAGCCGTACTGAACTTCGTCTCGACACATCGCTTGCTCTGTTGTTCCTGGAGCTTATTTCTCTCTGCACCTGCTGCTTGATCTCGTCGATTTGCGTTTGGGAGAGCATGTTGTTGCGTACTATCGCTCTACGCCTCGCGTTCATCGCGTTCTGATCAAGCCTCCCGACGAACTCTGGATACGCTTCCTCGAACATTGTTAGTATTCGAGGGCGACCGCTCATGTCCGTCTCCAAAGCAGTGCAGATGTAATAGGCGCGGATCACGAATTCATTCATTTCGTGTGTCCACATGATCCGGCGCCTAGTGGTACCCACAAGTGTGGACGACTGTCGTCTGGCAGTCGCAACACGTCTCGTAGGCGCAGCGTTTCTTGGGTGATGTCGATGGCTGCTGTTTCCGTGTGGCGGTAGCTCTTCGGGTTGAACCCGGCTGGTGGCCCGCTCTTGCACATCGCCCTCCAGCCGCTGGCCGCTCGCTCTTACGCCCGTTCCAGGACCAGCTCCAGTTCGGGGACCCTCCTCGGGTGATCGCATTCTAATTATTCTTCGTGATCGTAGCTCCATTTTATTGGGTGTATCTCCTTTGCCCGGGAGACAGCGGGTTGGCAAGGCCTCCATGACCCGGGAGGCCTTCCCCGGGAGAGATATAGCGCTCTGACTCGCTCGCACCCCCTCACTTAGCCACTTTCGACACCCGTTCTCGGAGCCAAGACCAGGTGTGTGTTTCCAGTTCACGCCCGATCTAAAAATGTCGTCATATGATCTTCGTGGAGGCGTGAGATAGGAACATTTGAGACCAACAGGCAGGCTCCTACCCTATGTTGATCCCCATTTGAGAACCAACTTTTTTTTTTTTGGCAGACTTATCTCACTTCTTAACTAGGCGAACCTAGCCAGAATTTTCACCTGCCCCCGGGCTTCTGAATGCCAAAGGGGGACTAGGCTCTGCGGAATGCACGTATCTGCATGCTCGTGCTGTTTCAGTCCTGACCGAGAAATTGTCGGACAATCGCGCAGGTGCTAAGGATGACCGACTTTTGGATGCCGGCCAATTCCTTCTCCATATTCAACACCTTTAGCGCTTCCAGAAGTGTCTTCGGGACAATTCCAGTTCCAGAGAGAACGACTGGAACAATTCTTGGGACCTCCCTTAGCCCCCACAGTTCCTTGAGCTCCACGGCCAATGGTCGGTACTTGCAGATTTTGCGACCGTGGGTCTCCTCCAGATTCTGGTTCAGTGGAATAGCGACATCGATGATGGTGACTTTGCGGTCGCTCTTGTCGTAAACCATTATATCTGGCCGGTTGTGGTGGATCGAGAGGTCGGTCAGAACAGTGCGATCCCAGTACAGCTTGAAACGGTCATTTTCCAGGACAGGTGCAGGCAGGTACCGGTAGTTTGGTACGTTGTCTTCCAGTAGAGCACATTGGAGCGCCAGTTGTCGATGAACAATACGGGCCACGTTGTTGTGGCGCTCGGTGTAGGCTGCGTTGGCCAAAACGGGACAGCCTCCCATAATGTGCTCTATGTTTTCACCTGGTTGATGACACATCCGGCAAATGTCATCAACGTCTTGATGCCAGACGTACCGCCTGCAGTTTCTCGTCGGCATTATCCTGTCCTGGATGGCTATCATGTCGGCTTCTACTACTGAAGAGAGTTCACCACGCGTTAGCCACAGATTAGATGCGGCCTTGTCGACGTGTGGCCGGTCCAGTTGATGGGGGTGGGCACCATGCACTGCCTTCTGCTTCCAAGCTGCAATCTTCTCCTCCACTGTCTGCAGATTGCAGTTGAGTTGGTACTCCGCTTGCGCCAAGTGCAGAGCGCTGTATCCTCTGTCGGCGGCGCAGACAGCCCGGTATAGCGCGTTTTGGTTGGCGCGTTCTGCGAAGTACTCGCGCAGTTGTCGTACCTGGGCAACACACAGTGCAGATATGTCGACTATTCCAAGTCCCCCTTCTTTGCGTGGCAGTGAAACTCTCTCCAGTGCCGATTGAGGATGGTGCATTCCGGCCTCTTTAAATGCTTTCCTCATCCTCCTCTCAAGGTCCTCTAGGTCAGTTTTGCTCCATTTGACTACACCAAAACTGAAGGTCAGCAGGGGAACCGCGAATGTGTTGATCGCGCGTACCTTGTTCCCCGCGTTGAGGAAAGTCCTCAGGACACAGTTCACTCGACTCAAGAACTTGTCTCGCAGCTCCGTCTTGATGTCGGAGTGGCGAATCCCGGTGAGCTGTCGGAATCCAAGATATTTATAGGATTCGCCACGAACCATGTCTCTTATGAACTCGCCGTCATAGACCTCGTAACCTCCGGATTCGGTAAACTGCCCTTTCAGCAGATGGACACAGCGGCACTTGTCGAGGCCGAACTCCATGCAAATGTCCCTGCTTATGTCTTCGACAACCCGGATAGCTACACCTAGACGCTGACGTGAATCAGCGTAGACCTTGAGATCATCCATGTAGAAGGTATGGGTCACTTCTTCGTGGGCGCCGTCGCCATACCTTATTTTATAGCCATGACCGTTTCTATTGAGCGTCCTACTGAGGGGGTTCAATGCCAGACAAAACCAAAGCGGGCTGAAAGAGTCGCCTTGGAATATCCCCCTCTTTATCTGCAGCGTTCTAGACTGCAACACATTTTCTCCATCACTGAGGTGCAGAGACGTACTCCACTGCCTCATCGCATGCTGCAGGAACCTAACGACGAAGGGATCAATTTTGTAGAGCTCCAATACCCGGACGAGAAACGAGTGAGGTATGGAGTCATAAGCCTTCCTGTAATCGATATAGGCCATGCTTAGGTTCCGCTGGTTATAAACCGCCTGGCCGACTATGGCTGCGTCGATGATGGCCTGGTCTTTGCAGCCATGCGTATTTTTCCTGCATCCTTTCTGCTCTTCTGCGATGATGTGATGCTGTTCGCAGTGAGCAGAAACTTTGGCGGTAATTATGCTGCTCAGTATTTTGTACAGACTCGATAGGCACGTTATCGGTCTGTACTTTGATGGGTTCAATGTGTTGCTGTCTTTCGGGAGGAGGAAGGTGACGCCACGGGTGGCGAATTCAGGAAGGTTGTGTGGGTCACGTAGCACCTTGTTGAAGCACTCAGCTATCTTTGGATGTGCGACGGTCAGCTTCTTGTGCCAGAAGTTCTGAACACCATCGGGGCCCGGTGCTGCCCAGTTCCTCAGGTACCGCGAGGCTTCGCGGACATCGTTCTCTCCGACGATGATAGCTGGCATCTCTCCAATTTCACCACAACTCTCCTCCTCCCGTCTTAACCACATTTGCCCGTCGCGATGTTCTACTGGGGTCTCCCAAATACCAGCCCAGAAGTTCGTCACATCGCTAATATCTGGCAAACCTTCGCGGTAGTCGGGCTTCTCGTCGCTAATGTGGTCGTAGAACGCTTTCTCGTTATCTCTGAACATCCGATTTTGTTCCTGGCGCTTTGCAGAGTCAGAGTAACGTTTCAGCCGTTTTGTAAGGACGCTCAATTGCTGTACCAGTGTGTCGAGTTTTTCCGTCAGCTGGTGAGCTCCCAGCTGGCGAAGTTCAGTAGGCCGCACGATCACAGCAACTTGGCGACATAATTTCACCGATCTGCTGCCTCTTTTGTACGCCATCAGTCTTCCAATTGCGGCGCGCTTGTTTAGGATCCGTTGCTCCAATCTCCTTCGCCATGGAGGCTCACGCCTTTCACGGAGATGTTGGAGCAGTCCGCCTCTTGGCCTAATACGGTATCCTAAACTTTTGGCGGTCGCCACAGCAGCGCAGTAAACTTTCAGTTGCAGCTCCTCCATGTTCTCAGCATCAACCAAGTGCAGCGGAAGAACGTGCTCGTTCATGAGCTTTACTGCACTTGTCAGCCTGCGGGAATGCTGCAACTTCGGGATCCTGGGGCGCGACAATGGGTCTGTGTCGCGGAACTGTGAGATCGCCTCGTCGTAGTGGAAGACCAGATCGCGTAGTAGTTGTTGATCTGGCTGTGGGTCTTCCGGCTCAGGGGGTTGTTGTACTGTGGCCTCCACTGGTGCTGATTCGCGTGCCCCACTCGCGAATGAATTGCTCAGCCGTACTGAACTTCGTCTCGACACATCGCTTGCTCTGTTGTTCCTGGAGCTTATTTCTCTCTGCACCTGCTGCTTGATCTCGTCGATTTGCGTTTGGGAGAGCATGTTGTTGCGTACTATCGCTCTACGCCTCGCGTTCATCGCGTTCTGATCAAGCCTCCCAACGAACTCTGGATACGCTTCCTCGAACATTGTTAGTATTCGAGGGCGACCACTCATGTCCGTCTCCAAAGCAGTGCAGATGTAATAGGCGCGGATCACGAATTCATTCATTTCGTGTGTCCACATGATCCGGCGCCTAGTGGTACCCACGAGTGTGGACGACTGCCGTCTGGCAGTCACAACACGCCTCGTAGGCGCAGCGTTTCTTGGGTGATGTCGATGGCTGCTGTTTCCGTGTGGCGGTAGCTCTTCGGGTTGAACCCGGCTGGTGGCCCGCTCTTGCACATCGCCCTCCAGCCGCTGGCCGCTCGCTCTTACGCCCGTTCCAGGACCAGCTCCAGTTCGGGGACCCTCCTCGGGTGATCGCATTCTAATTATTCTTCGTGATCGTAGCTCCATTTTATTGGGTGTATCTCCTTTGCCCGGGAGACAGCGGGTTGGCAAGGCCTCCATGACCCGGGAGGCCTTCCCCGGGAGAGATATAGCGCTCTGACTCGCTCGCACCCCCTCACTTAGCCACTTTCGACACCCGTTCTCGGAGCCAAGACCAGGTGTGTGTTTCCAGTTCACGCCCGATCTAAAAATGTCGTCATATGATCTTCGTGGAGGCGTGAGATAGGAACATTTGAGACCAACAGGCAGGCTCCTACCCTATGTTGATCCCCATTTGAGAACATAAAATTTTTTTTTTTTTTTTTTTTTTTTTTTTTTTTTTTTTAATTTTAAGGTTTTATTTATCTAATTTCACTATTTTACAATCAATATTGCTTCTTGCTAAATTTATAATCTGCTACAAATCCTAGCGTTTTGAACACATTATTTATAACATTGATTTCAGTACAATTTCTACAATTACTACAATATTAATACCATTTCTGTTCATTTTTTATGTTTCCTTTTTAACATTAGCATATGTTTAGGTAACTTCCAAATTCTTTTGCTAAAATTTTACTGTTGTTCCATCTTATCTCTCTCAACTGTTTTTTAAACATGAATAAACTGGCACCAGGATACTTTAAATTAAACGAAATTACTCGCACTGTTAACCATAACGCTGACTTCTGCTGTTGGGATTTTGCACATATCCTTCGTGAGAGAATATCTTCCAAATTGTTACATATTACACCGATTCGTGTTCGAATGACCTGACAACACCAGTCCCACACTTCTTTTGAACTGCGACATAATTTTAGTCTGTGGTTTAGACTATCGACGCCTCCGCATTTAGCACATAACTGAGGATTTCTTCGAATATTGTAAGCTTGGAGTTTTTCACCAGTTGGAACCAGATTGTTGACAAAGCAGAACAAATTTGAACGATCATTTAAAGTTAAAAAATTTTGATTTATGTTCTCCCACACTGTTGGCCAATCAGAATCAATTTCGTCTTCAATTTTTGGAACACAATTATTCAAATTAACAAAATGCGTATATAATAGTTTTGTTGAGTAGTTTGGATACATCGTTAGGATATCTTTAGCTGTAGAAATCCATTCCCTGGCATTTCTCGTCAATCGTTGTGGAATCCGAAAATCTAATAAGTAATTTTCTTGTTGCAAATTTCCCTCTTTATCTGTATTGTATAGTAAATTTTTAATAAACAGTGCTTTTATTTTTGCTTCAGGATCAATTAATTTCATCCCTCCTTTCAAGTGATCAAGGTATAATTGATTTCGTTCTACTCTGAAAATGAATCGGTTCCAAATGAAATTTCCACACGCCTTTCGTATTTCTGCGATATGACGATTTAATGGTGGAAAAACATGGCCCAAGTACCAAAGTTTCGATAAAATGTACGTATTCAATACCATACATCTTTCAAATAGATTTATATTTCGAATCTTGTGTCTCTGCATTGTTATTTTCAAATTAACGATTAATGAATCATAATTTGATACCACAGTGAGATACCAACTTTTACTAAACTTCACGCCTAATATTTTCAGACAATCTTCTTCTTTAATTAATTGTGGTCCTAACTCAATCTGATTTATTCGCATAAAGGCCGATTTTCGATAATTAATTTTTATTCTGGCATATCTAGAGTAGCATTCAAAAATAGTTAGCAGTACGTCGAACTCTTCTTGACTTCTTATTAAAACATTGAAGTCATCCGCAAAAACAATAACTTTAATGAATTTGTCATACACCCAGAAACCTTGAAGACTATTTGATATGAATCTAATGAGAGGTTCTAAGTATAGTACAAATAATAACATACTTAAAGGGCATCCTTGGCGCACCGATCGTGTAATTTGAAAAGAATTTGTAAGGAATCCGTTAACTAGAACGCGAGATGAGGCCACAGCATAAAGTTGTCTAATACAGTTTATAAACAACGGCGGAAGTCCAAATTTTTCCAAAACTTTCCATAAATAGTTATGGTCTACCCTGTCAAAGGCTCTATTTAAGTCAATACTTACTAAGCAGCCTTTGAACCTTTTGTTTTCGCAAGATCTTGTAAGTATCCTTCTAATGTCTTTTAAATTATCGACACAAGACTTTTTCTGTAAACACGCCGTCTGTCCAGCTCCAATTAACTTATCGAGAAATGGCATGATTCTTTCTGACAAAATTTTTGTGAACAATTTATAATCGCAGTTTAGCATGGAAATTGGTCGATAACCTTCTAACGACAAATTGTTACCCACATTTTTCGGAATTAGCGTTATTATCCCGTCAGAGAAATTTTTCGGTGGCGAAAGAGCACCTGAGAGATAGGCATTGAAAATATCCAAAATATCATATTTCAAAGAATCGAAATTTCGCAAATAAAATTCATAAGTTAGCCCATCAGGTCCTGGTGTTTTTTTCTTTTTGGCAGCCGTTAACACATATGTCAACTCTTCTAACGTAATGGGCGCAAGTAAATGTTCTCTATCGTCATCATTCAATGTCACAGATATGTGATTTAGCGGATCATCATCAATATTCATGGAATCTTGAATGCTTTGTCCCTCGAAATGATTTGAATAAAATTCAAAAACGCAATTTTTCAGTCTGTTCGAATCAGTAATTATATCGCCATTGCTCTCCAATTTTAAAATTCTATTACTCTCTCGTCTTTTTCTTTGTGCTGCAATTTGGAAAATATTAATAGTTTCCTCTTGGAAAAGGTTGAAACTACTAAAGTTTTCACCCAAGTGATTTATCCTTTCTGTTTCAATTTGCAAAATCCTCGCCTTAATCATATTTACATCTAAATACGTCTCTTCCCCTCTATTTCGTTTATCCATGTACTCATTCAATTTAGCATAAAAATAATGTTTTTCATTGGAAATCCTCGATACTAACTCCCAACTTTTACTTTTGAAGAACTGTTTGGATTTCGACTTCACAATTTCGTTCCACCATTTATTTTTATCAGCTACATATGTTTGTCTAAGTTTCCAGCTTTCATAAACTTCAGAGAAATTACGCATAATTCCATCATCTTTAAGTAAGGTGGGATTTATTTTCCAATACCCTCTTCCCCTATTTATAACCAAACATTTATCAACATTAATCTTCATGATAATTCCACAATGATCTGAAAAGGCAACGGGCCTTGTTTTAAACTCAAGAATATTTCTCATGAAGTCTCGCGGTACATAAAAGCGGTCAAGCCTAGAAGCCGAATTCAGTCTGTGAAAGGTATATTGATTCTGTTTGAGCTCAAGTGCAACATCTTTCCATCTAAAGGAATCTACAATTTGACGAAGTCCACTACTATAATTTTTGTTTTCCCCCATACAATCAAAATTATTAATAATGCAATTGAAATCTCCTCCCACAATATTCGTTTCCACATTACTTTTTGCGAGATGTGGTGTAAGGTCATTCAAAAACAGTTCATCTCTTTCCTTTCTACGATTAGATCCAGAGTAGGCGTAAATATTAACAAAATTTATATTTTCTATAGCAATAGATGATATTCTCCCATTCAAACTAAAAAGTGGCTGAGAGATATTGAAAGAATTCCGTATTAGTATCGTGGTCCCAGACTCATGTTCATTCATATTGGTGAATGCTACATGTGATGGAACAAAAGAAAAATTTTCGTAGCAAACTTCTTGTAAATACAACACGTCTATATCATAATTCCAAACGAAATCACGAAGAAGATTCTTATTGACAGTGCTAGTACTGCTATTCAAATTTATACTCGCAACTCTTATAACACAATTCATAGTTGGAAAACTAACTATTTTTAACTTCTATAATTCATACATGAAAGTTAAAAATCAATAAACGCAATTTTCAAAGGTCAATTACTCAGATATCTTCTATTAATTAAATTCCATGCTCCTCGTTAGAAGTCATATTCAATTCTATCGAGCGTTCATTCTGAACACTCCCCTTCTTCTGCCTAGCTTTACTGCGTGTGAGGCGATCTAGCGATTCACTCAAAGTACCACCCATTGTCGATTGTAAAAATGTTTGATCACGAAGAACTTTTCCCGTAGGTGACTCATCAGAATCCGAAGCGGCTTCTTTGTTATTATCAGATGATATTTTATTCCTACCTCGTTTACCCATGACCTTTATAAACTCATCCTCTGTAGCAGTTGCAATCGTGTTGTCAATGCACGTGGCATTGAAATCCTCCCTCATCGATTGTTCCACGGCAGCACTGTTAATTGAAGCTATTTGTGATTCCTCGTGGTTAAAGTTATCCCCTTCCTGCATATTTTCTTCTTCGATGTCATTTTTTGTTTGTTGTTGGACGGCAATTGTACGCTTTGGAAGACCTTGACCAAGATTAACCATTTGTCCGTTAATCGTTGTTGTATTTTGCTGTCTGATCCAATTTTCTCCACGTTTCAGGATACCACTATACGACGATGCTTGTTGGTCTTGCAATCTGTTGTTTACTGATTTTTTCTCTGGACAGTTGATTTTCAGATGGTCCTTACTGCCGCAGAGAAAACACTTATTAATAAGGCCTTCATATGATACTCTCACTAGTAGATTTCGTATGTACAGTGAGGCTGGTACTTCAACACCCTCCTTCAGTTCCAAAAAAACTCCACGGACTGAAGTCCAAATCGGGAAGCCAGTATCTTCTCCATATTTCTCACGAACCATCCGAACGATTTTTCCGAATCTAGTCATCACAGCGGAAATCTCCCGGTCTTCAATTTCTGGTGGCAGATTGAAAAGCCTTACATATCTGACAAACGCGTTTGCCGACAACAACTTGACCTCAGTACTATCATGTTTATCATAATCAAACCTCAGTGTTCCGGACATATCACGAAGCGTGTTCCGCATATCTTCTTCCCTCTTGAACTTTATAATGACAGAGGTTTCATTTTTCTCTTTATACATTGACAGCAGTAGTTCACTGTTGAGGCCCATCTTATTTTTCATAAATTTGAAGATTTCACTGTCTGTCGGTTCTGGTAGTCCATGGTCGAACTGGATACGCAAAGAGCTGGTTCTTAGTTCTGCGTCAGTCATTTTCTCTCCTTGACACGTCCACTAGATCCGGAAGCAAATCTGCTCACCTCTCCTGTGATTACTTTCACGGAGCTCTCTATTATTCGTCTGTATTGTTTGAGAATCCCGGAAAATTACAATATTCGTTATGGTTCCACTCAGTTCAAATTGAACGTTGGTTTGATCGATTTTGACAGGTTCAGATCTAGAATGTGGAATCCACGCCAATCCTCCAAATTGTATAAATTGTGGTAACCAAAATGTTTTTATCAGTGCAGGACCACCCTTTCATAAATATTACACACAAGGGATTGCTAAGATGGCCGCCTTTCTGTAGCCAGCATAGAAACTCATGAGCATAGAAATCATAACCTGAAATTAAAAATGAAGTGCTCCGCGCGATGCTGTAGCAGTGATTTTAATTTCAAATCTCCAAGAAAGCTTTCGGATAGGTATCCAAACATCGCTTGCCAAAGGAAACTATCCAACGTAATCAAATATTAACATATATGACTCCAAACAGTAAACAATACGCTCAATTTGCATTGGTTGGGATAGGGTTGCCAGAGCCCCGATTACACATCTTTTAAAGCTACGCACACATAAACACATGACAAGCAATAAGCTTTTAGACGGCCAAAAGGTTCTACTATACCGATAACAAAACGAGAAAAAAAATAGACACCAATAGATATCATCATTATCAAGTACAGTAGATCCCCGATTATCCGCAGATAACCGCGGATAACAAAAATCGCAGATAACGCAATGTAGCACTAACATGAGGTGAAAACGCGAAAAAAAGGTATTTCAACATGAAAACAGTGTTTAAGTAATACAGAAATCATGAAATTATCCATCTATAAGGTCGTGTAAACCAGTGGTCAGATGATGTGAAAGCCATATGTACGAGAGTTGCCAACTCTTTTTTGATTATGGCAAATAATATTGGTATTTGGCAACACGATCAGCATTCACAATCATCGATGATGACAGAGGTAGAACTACCGTGTAAATGTATTGGTAGCAAAAAGGAATTCAAACAACAATATTGTACAATTGTCAGTGGAGCAGAGAATAACTCAAAAAAAGGGGCATAGAAATTCAAATTCATTTATTCAAAAGTATTGTTAGTGTAAATTGTAGTTAGATGTAAGTCCAATAAAATTTGTACAGTTCGATATTAACCGTGGAGAATAAAAGTTGTATAAATCACTAGTAGTCTCGTGTTCAATTATTACGTGGATTGGCCCTGTATTTCTTCGAAGTGTTGGCCTGCTGGATCGACGAAGGTATTCATCGAAGGAAACCCGCCAGGAACCGGAAACCCAGGAAGTCGTGGTTCAGTATCCCAACATTTTTTGGTCCTTCGAACCGGATCGGCCGGTCATCATCAAAAGTCATCAAGATTTGGAGATTTGTGCATTCAATGGGCGTATTGTTTGCCATCGGAAAGGAATTTCAACCCATTATCCGGAAGTATAGAGGCCATAAGGAATCAACTTCATCGCGTTTCAACGCTGGGCAAGTTTGCTGTACTTTTTTCAAAGGTAAATTTTAAGTGCAGTATATGTCCAGCCGAATCGAAACGCAATATACTTACACCACATTTCGACTTTCATCTATTGTTCTGCGGCGAACGAGGATAATCATCAGCGGACCCACAACCGTCGACGCATAGTGTTCGACCACCCAACTGGCGGACACAATCATCCGAGCGAATCGGCGGACGAATTCAACCAGCGCACCACACTACCGAGCGTTGGAAATAGAAGAGGCCTACAAAAATAGTTGTCCAGGTTAGTGAACAGATGGTGTATGTCCTAAGAAGCTAGGACGATCAGAAAATACACATTGAAATTGAATTCCTCTTCGAATTATTCATCACGTAATCCCTGTGACACTCTGGTTGAGCATTGGAGCGATATTTTTCTCGCTTGCAATTTGACGGTGAATCAATTGTACGAATCATCAAATATTTTGTGAAGGTCAGTGCTGCAGTATATGCCCAGCCGTGGCCAGGTTATTTTGCATACTACATATATTTTCCCTTCGAACACCCATTGATCAATCACATCATCAATTTATGCTGAGCGTTGGACTGGTTCGCAACAACATTTGATCATATATTTTGGATTGCACTGACGCGCCACAACCTGTTTTGTCAGGTAAACAACATAGTATATGCCTAGCGAAGCTAGGTCTTACTGCACTTACTACACCTGAATCCCAATTTCCGTTACGTCATCATGCCGAACATATCTGCTACCATAAAATCAGCTTCGTTGAAGCGCCTCATAGTCTCTATGAAGGATGCTCAATCAAGTCTTAACGACATCTGGAGATTTGTGGAAGGTTCCAAGAACGTCGAGACTGATATCTGCCAACTGGAAGTACGTTTGGAGAAACTAGATATTGCGTGGGAGAAGTTCTCAGAAACTTTAATCGACATCAAATGTCACGATGATTTCGATGACGAGGAAGATTTTTATGAAAAAGAGCGAGTTGAATTCAGTGATCGTTATTATCAGGTCAAATCATTTCTATTGAGTAAAGTTAGAGAGAGACAGGAACAGTCATCATCAACACAATCCATTCCAGCTAATGTTACCATGCAACATGGAACATTAGAACATGTCCGCTTACCACAGATCAGATTGCAATCATTCGATGGCAACATCGATCAATGGTTGAGTTTTCGAGATTTATACACCTCACTCATACACTGCAAAACTGACCTGCCAGATGTGGAGAAATTCCACTATCTGAAGGGGTGTTTACAAGGGGAGCCGAAGGCTCTCATTGATCCACTACCGCTCACGGGAGCAAATTATGAAATCGCCTGGGATATGTTGCTTCATAGATACAACAACAGCAAGCTGTTAAAGAAACGTCAAATTCAATCACTTTTCCAACTACCCACAAACACTAAAGAATCTGCCAAGGAATTGCATACACTCTTAGACACATTCGATCGAGCTGTCAAAACCCTGGATCAAATTGTGAAACCAGAGGACTACCGTGATCTGCTGTTAGTAAATATTTTAACAACACGGCTAGACCCTATTACACGACGCGGCTGGGAAGAACTTTCGGCAAACAAGGAGCAGGAGACTTTGAAAGATCTCACTGATTTTCTACAACGCAGAGTGCAAATGTTGGACTCACTACCTTCACGGATCGATGATCATAAAAACAACATTTCTTTCCACCCACAACAAAAACATAAACAAACTTTATTCAAAACTAGTCACTATGGAACACAATCAACAAGCACTAATTGCCCTGTTTGTAAGGAAAAGCACTTTCTTTTCCAGTGTAATGCATTCCTCAGGAAAACTGTCCCAGAAAAAGATGCAATTCTAAAAACACACTATCTCTGTAGAAACTGCTTCAGAGCAGGTCATCACGCGAAAGTATGCCAGTCGAAAAACTCCTGCCGAAATTGCGGCGGTCGGCATCACACTCTGGTCTGCTTCAGGAACGAAAACAGGAACTCCCGCGCTGTATCCTCCGCTGCATCCTTGGAATCTGCTCCAATTCCGTCGACATCTGAAGTGGCGAACATAGCAGCCACTGATGTTTTGGTTTCCAGTGCTGCTCACTGTTTTTCATCGCAGGTTCTATTGGCTACGGCTGTTGTCATAGTTGTTGATAAACACGGCAATCGGTACCCAGTTCGGGCTTTGTTAGACTCGGGATCGGAAAGCAATTTTATTTCCGAACGAATCAGTCAGAAGCTCAAGGTGGATAGACATAAGGCAGACGTGTCTGTTGTGGGCATTGCAGAATCCACCTCCAACGTTAAACAAACAATAGATGCTACGGTAAAATCACGGGTGACGGAATTTTCACTCACAACAAATTTCCTGGTATTAGCGAAGGTGACTGTAAATCTACCAACGGCAAATATTAACACTAAGGGATGGAATATACCAGAGGGAATACAATTAGCTGATCCTTCGTTTTGCCTATCTCAAGCTGTGGATATGATTCTGGGAGTAGAATCATTTTTCGGGTTTTTCGAATCTGGACGAAAATTATCGTTAGGAGAAGGATTACCGGTTTTGGTGGAGTCTGTTTTTGGATGGATTATTTCTGGTGGAGTACCCCGTAGAGGGCGTTCGGTTCAAGTCAATTGCAATACTTCTGCATTAGAGGAACTCAACAATTCAATTGCTCGGTTTTGGTCATGTGAGGAAATCGAAACAGCGGTTAATTATTCACCGGAGGAAGCACGTTGCGAAGCATTATTCGTACAATCTATTCGGCGAGGAGAAGATGGACGGTATTCTGTTTCTCTACCCAAAAACGAAGTTGCCATGGTTAAACTTGGGAACTCAAAAGATATTGCACTTCGTCGTTTGCATGGAACAGAGAGACGATTAGCTAGGGATAATAATCTAAGGGAACATTATGTGGAATTCATGCAAGAATATTTACGTCTGGGGCACATGAAGAAGATCGAAGACATGATTCAAGGTTCGGTTAAGCGGTGCTTTTTACCGCATCATCCAGTGGTCAAGGAGGATAGTACCACTACTAAGGTTCGGGTGGTCTTTGATGCTTCGTGTCCCACTTCTTCAGGAATATCTTTAAACGATACACTTCTATCGGGACCGGTAATTCAGGAGGATTTACGGTCAATTATTCTTCGTTCCCGAACAAAACAAATTATGTTGGTGGCCGATGTTGAAAAAATGTTTCGGCAAATCTATATCGTACCGGAAGAAAGACCATTACAGTCAATACTTTGGCGATTTTCGGAATCAGAGGAGATAGGAATCTACGAGCTGAGTACGATTACATACGGAACCAAACCCGCTCCGTTCCTGGCAACGAGAACTCTTAAACAATTGTCATTGGATGAGGGAGGTAATTTTCCACTCGCAGCAAGGGCTGTGTGTGAAGACACATATATGGACGATGTTATAACGGGAGCGGAACATCTTGATGATGCGGTCAATTTAAGAATTCAATTGGAGAAAATGATGATGAAAGGTGGTTTCAAGTTGAGGAAATGGGCGTCGAATAATTCAAAGGTTCTTGAAGGGATTCCCGAGGATAATTTGGCAATACGAGTGACCGAGGAAGTTGACCTCGATCCCGATCCAGCTGTAAAGACACTTGGGCTAATTTGGATGCCTAATTCAGATACACTGAAATTGAAAATCAATATTCCCACTATGAGCGACAACGTAACTCTAACGAAACGTCGAGTTTTATCAATCATTGCTACATTATTCGACCCACTGGGACTTGTTGGGGCAACTATAACAACGGCTAAGATATTCATGCAGCTGTTATGGACTATAGAAGATGAAACGGGACAGATAATTGGATGGGACCAACCATTGTCTTCGACGGTGGGTGAGCTTTGGCGAAATTTTCAAAATCAGCTACCTTTATTAAACCACATTCGGATTGAACGCTGTGTGATTATTCCAAGAGCGATTCGTATGGAAATTCACTGTTTTTCCGACGCGTCAGAAAGAGCTTATGGTGGATGTTTGTATCTTCGTAGTCTGGATGCAACAGGAAATGTTATGGTTCGTTTGTTAACTTCAAAATCCCGAGTGGCACCCCTCAAATGTCAAACTATTCCTCGTTTGGAGCTTTGTGGAGCGCTTTTAGTGTCTCAATTATTCAAAAGGGTGAAAGAATCTATAAAGATGAATATCGACGCTTACTTCTGGACAGATTCTACATGCGTTATGCGCTGGATTAAGGCATCACCTACTTGTTGGACCACTTTTGTAGCGAACAGAGTGTCCAAAATCCAAACAATCACGAACGGATACACCTGGAGGCATGTTCCGGGCATTCACAATCCGGCAGATCTTATCTCGAGAGGAGTATTTCCAGAAGATATCGTAAATAATAAATTTTGGTGGAATGGTCCAGGCTGGCTTGAGCTGGAACAGAGCAAATGGCCAGCTTCTAATGAAGAAATTCCTGAAAGTGCTGACATAGAAAAACGGCGAACGGTTGTTGCAAATCCGGTATCACCGGCAACGGAATTCAACGAATGGTTCATTTCAAAGTTTTCGTCGTATTCTGATCTTTTGAGAAAGACGGCTATTTGGCTGCGGTTGATGAATCTTCTAAACCGAGAAAACCGAATCACTGGTTTTATATCCACCATAGAATTGGAACGGGCGGAATTTATTTGGATCCGACGAGTTCAGCAGGAAGTTTTCCCAGAGGAATTGAAGGCCTTGGCTAAGGGCGATGCAGTTCCAAGACGGTCGCCATTGAGATGGTTTAATCCATATATTTCTGCGGACAATATTTTGAAGGTGGGAGGCCGATTGAGGCATTCGAATGAAGCGGAGGATACTAAACATCCCTCAGTATTACCAGCTCGGCATACACTTACCCGTTTATTATTGAAGCAATATCACGAGCGTTTACTCCATGCTGGACCTCAGCTAATGATGAGTGCAGTTAGACTCAGATATTGGCCACTTGGCGGAAGAAATGTAGCTAGAGAGATTGTCCACAAATGCGTGAAATGCTTTCGTTCCAAACCCACACTAGCACAGCAGTTCATGGGTGAATTACCAGCTGCAAGAGTTAGAGTATCTCGTCCATTCTTGCATTCAGGAGTAGACTACTTTGGACCAGTCTACATACGTCCCGGTCCCCGACGCCAATCTCATAAGGCATACGTGGCTGTGTTTATTTGTCTCTGTACAAAGGCAGTCCACCTGGAATTAGTTTCGGACTTATCAACGGATCGTTTCATACAAGCGTTGCGTCGATTTGTTGCTCGTCGTGGAAAATGTAGTAGTTTGTACTCCGATAACGGCACGAATTTTGTTGGGGCTCGTAATAAATTAAAGGAATTATTGATTATGCTGAAGGATCAACAACACAGAGAGCAGGTGTCCAAAGTGTGTGCCGATGAAGGTATGCGGTGGCATTTCAATCCCCCCAGTGCTCCCCATTTTGGAGGTTTATGGGAAGCAGCAGTGCGATCAGCGAAACACCATCTATTAAGGGTTATTGGAGAGAATCCTGTATCATTAGAGGACATGAATACCCTTCTCATTCAGGTTGAAGCATGCCTGAACTCAAGACCCCTCACCCCGCTTTCCGATGATCCAAATGATTTGGAGCCGTTAACTCCCGCTCACTTCTTGGTTGGTGAATCATTACAAGCTATCCCGGAACCGAATCTTGAGGAAATTCCCCTAAACCGTTTGAATCAGTGGCAGCTTATTCAACGCAGACTCCAAACGTTTTGGTCTAGATGGCGAAAGGAATATTTATCGCAACTACAAGCACGAACGAAACGATGGCGTCCAGCAATTAAAATCGAAGTAGGAAAATTGGTAATAATAAAGGACGACAATTTGCCACCCATGCGTTGGAAGCTGGGCAGAATAATTGAAGTCCATCCTGGTGCCGATGGCATCGTCAGAGTGGTCACTCTTAAAACGGCGAATGGCAATCTAAAGCGTCCAGTGGAGAAAATCTGCATCTTACCTGTGTAGGAAATTACTAAGCAGCATAACCAATCATGATGAATCAGCACAATCAATGAGTGATCCTTCCCCCTCCCTTTCCTAAATGTTCGAAGAGAATTCTATCTTTTCAGAAATTATACATCGTCAATTTCTGGGTGGGTGAGGATGTACGAGAGTTGCCAACTCTTTTTTGATTATGGCAAATAATATTGGTATTTGGCAACACGATCAGCATTCACAATCATCGATGATGACAGAGGTAGAACTACCGTGTAAATGTATTGGTAGCAAAAAGGAATTCAAACAACAATATTGTACAATTGTCAGTGGAGCAGAGAATAACTCAAAAAAAGGGGCATAGAAATTCAAATTCATTTATTCAAAAGTATTGTTAGTGTAAATTGTAGTTAGATGTAAGTCCAATAAAATTTGTACAGTTCGATATTAACCGTGGAGAATAAAAGTTGTATAAATCACTAGTAGTCTCGTGTTCAATTATTACGTGGATTGGCCCTGTATTTCTTCGAAGTGTTGGCCTGCTGGATCGACGAAGGTATTCATCGAAGGAAACCCGCCAGGAACCGGAAACCCAGGAAGTCGTGGTTCAGTATCCCAACACCATAACCAAAATAAAAGAACATGAGCCTACAACTCACTGACCAATCCCGGCAAGGTTTACAAATTTAGTATGGAACTCGCCGTCGCGAGTAATCCGCGGATCATCCATTCGCGAATAATTGGGGTTCTACTGCATTCACATGCACATAAATATTGAATGAAAAAAAAACTACTAAAGAGAAAAAAATAACAACAACAACAACCGGAAACGGAAACTCGAATCGAAGTCAGTATACAATATTGATTATTTAAATGAGAAAAATAACAGAGAGAAAAATGAATGAGTGAGAAAAAAAACTTAGCTTCGTTTTCCCTGAAATGCCCAAGCCATCAGGAACAGAAGGGCTTCATTTCTCGCAGTTTCATAACATCACTGCTGAAAATCAGATACGCTCGTCCACTGAAAATCGCTAAAATTCGTCGAACCTTCCGTAACGATTACACTTATTCCGTATATAACACGCACGCGGTTGAAAACATGAAAATAGAGGCAAATGAGAGCACATTGAACGGTCAAAGCTGTAACAATCACTCTCTTCACCTTGGGAACAATCTTGAATTTTTAAACCCCATTAGCCGGGAATCCCGCTCCCTACAAAATAGAATTATTAACGGTATGACACAAGAGATAAACGTTGGTGTGGGGTAATAAAACTACGGAATCACGGAGGAAATCAGCAAACACGTCTCCCATTTGAAATCAAAGTCACTTCACACGCGATGCAAAGACGCCATTTTGTAAATATTTAAAATGGAGAAAAAAAATATCTAAAACAATTTCTTTTGCCATTCTGTCAACTATACACAATTGTTTCTTCTAACGGTACTCTAAAGCAAAAATTATAAATGCAAACAGAAACCAAGAACACGTTTGTTCGTGTCTAACTGAAACAAGCGGTGCTAAACAGCACAGTACAAACGAGAACGCGTCTGCACTCGATGACTACCCGATCGAGAATCCTGTTTTTTTTTTGTCAATTTATGATAAGCTGGATAAAACTGTGAAAATTTCAAAAAAAACAGGAAGTGGGTTATATCTATGGTATAACCGCAAGGGTGACGTAGGACTATCGTTGATTTAGAGATCATTTGTTTGAAGTTGAATCTAAATCCATCCTGAATGAATGAATAAATAAATATTTGGGTGACGAGAGTGTTACGTTGGAGCATCAAGGTTTTATGCATCCAATATTGGATACAAAAAACCTTGTTCTGAAGAATAATCTTCAGAAGCTTTCCTGCTAACTGCACTTGATTGACAAATCACAAAACCAAATGTATGTGGTCGCAGTATTATAGGGATAGAAAACATTAAAATAAACTCGCTTGAATGTAATTTTCAATTCCAAGGGGAACTGGCAGATTATTTTTCAGCACCGATCATTTCTTTCCAGGTTTCCTCTCGATAACCAGCAAACGAAAAGAGTTGCGCACGTGTATGTGTGTGTGTGTGGCGGCTGCTTCTATGTCTTCCCGAGGAACCGTATTTCGATGCTGATACTCTCTTGGTCACGAGAGTATCAGCATCGGCTTTTCTGCGCTCCCTCACAGTTAAAACAAACTGATTGCATTTCAGGTCAGGTCAGGCCAGGTAATGAATCCCTCGATCCCTCGCCGTTCAGCTCGTTCAGTAACGATGTTGTCTTGTCGATGTCCTCAGGCGTCGTGCACAAATTACGTAACGCTAAAAATCCGAATTCTGAACCACCTCTCCCCCCCCCCTTTCGTAACGCAATTTCCTATCTCTAATAAACAGAAAGTAACGCAACATCTACCCCCTCCCCCCTTATCGCGTTACGTAATTTGTGCACGACGCCTCACGAAGAATGAATCGGTTTCACCACCACAATATCATTTCAGTATGCTTTTCGTGCGTGATTGAATCGAGAGAAGGTGTGGTTTACGATGGCAATTTGGAAGGCAAACTAGAGGAGAATGAACTCTCTGAGTATGAAAATTTCGGCGACTGAGCAATAATCGATTGAAAATTATATAATTTTCGCGATACGAAACATTTTCCGTTTTTCATGTTATGCATCCATTATTGGATACGAAAATATCCTACTGATGGGAAAGAATAATCTTCAGAAGCTTTCCAGCTAATTACACTTGATTGAAAAATTACGAAATCAAATGTATTTGGTCGCTGTGTTCGCCATATAATTAGAAAACATTAAAATAAACTCTTTCGCATGGATGTATTCTTCAATTCCCAGGGAACTGGCAGATTATTTTTCAGCAACGATTAGATCTTTCCGGAATTTTCTCGATGCTGTATGGCATCCACACGAAAATTCTCGTTTCAGTTTGGCCTGTAAAAACTTTTCTAAACTCTAATTCATCAAATTTGGAGCCCTGAAAAGGGCCGTTGATTATATGCTAAGCTAATATAGCACCCTCTCCTTGGATTCGATGGGCCAGCTGAATGTCCTTGGGCATGATGTGACGCGTTTTGCATGGATAGCACACAAATTGGTATCTTCGAATAAGCCTCCTGCAGCGTCATAGCCGCGGAACTTTGGAAGCGCAAGTCGGTTTTGAAGTCCTGAGCAATTCCACGAACCAAATGCTGCAAAGGTAACTTGCGGATCAGCAATTCGGTCGACTTCCGATAGCGATGAATTTCACGCAAAGTTCCCGGTCGATAGCGATGTGGCTTCTTCACCTATCCTGCGGCTGGTGCGCTTATCCGAGCTGCTTTCGTGTGCCTTACCACTGAAAGACTAACTATCTATCTGCTTGGTCCCAAACAAACGAGTCGTCACGGTGCGAGAGTAGAGTAAGAAATGAACGAAAGCAAAGGAAGCGTCATTTTATAAACCATAAAAGTATAGAATCTAAACCCCACCCTTATTATATTCGTTGCTTACCCTGAGAGAGAAACGAATAACATCGAAGTAAGTATACAGTAATGTATTTGAATCCGGACACTTTGCGTTACATTTAATACCATACCGCAGCCACAACATTGTCTGCATGTTGAATTAATGCGATTGATTAGTAACTATCAAGAAACTATCAGTAACTATATTAGCAACTATTAATCGCATAAATTCAACATGAAAAAAATGTTATGGCTGTGGTATGATATTGAATGTAATGCAAAGTGTCCGGATTCAAAAGCATTACTGTAAAAAAGAGTTAACTCGACTGAAATTTTTTCGGTTCGGCCTGCAAAAACAGGAAGTGGGTTATATCTATGGTATAACCGCAAGGGTGACGTAGGACTATCGTTGATTTAGAGATCATTTGTTTGAAGTTGAATCTGAATTCATTCTGAATGAATTTTGTTTTTGGAACACGCCTTTCGCTGGGTCACTTGTGCTTCGTTACTGCTTTGGTCCTCGGATCAGTAAATATTTACTTTTCTTTACAGCATATATTAAATATCTTATGAAGCATAGGATCCCTTCCTACCTTCTTCTTTAACCGAGAGTCGAGCGGACAGATCTGATGTGATTTTTTTGGTTTCCCTTTAACCAGTCCCCTCTGGGCTGGTTTTATTGTGGCTCTTCACTGGGCTAGAGGCGAATGAACTGCAAAGTTTAAAGCCTCTTAAAAACAAAGAAAGAAAGAAAGAACATTCGGCGACTGAGCAATAATCGATTGCGGGCGCATACAATATTGGATACGGAAATATCCTACTGATGGGGAAGAATAATCTTCTGAAGCTATCCTGTTAATTGCGATTGATTGAAAAACCACAAAACCAAATGTATTTGGTCACAGTGTTACATGGATAGAAAACATTCAATTAAACTCTTTCACATGAATATATTTTGAAAATTCCCAAAGGAACTGGCAGATTATTTTCAGTAACGATTAGATATTTCCACATTTTCCTCGATACTGGAAGCCCACCAGTGGTTAATGCCAACTCGATAACCACCTGTTAATAGCACTTGATTGAAACATATTTGGTCACAGTGTTACATGGATGGAAAACATTCAATTAAACTATTTCACATGAATATATTTTGAAAATTCCCAAAGGAACTGGCAGATTATTTTCAGTAACGATTAGATATTTCCACATTTTCCTCGATACTGGAAGCCCACCAGTGGTTAATTCCAACTCGATAACTACCTGTTAATAGCACTTGATTGAAACATATTTGGTCACAGTGTTACATGGATAGAAAACATTCAATTAAACTCTTTCACATGAATATATTTTGAAAATTCCCAGAGGAACTGGCAGATTATTTTCAGTAACGATTAGTTATTTCCACATTTTCCTCGATACTGGAAGCCCACGAGTGGTTAATGCCAACTCGATAACCACCTGTTAATAGCACTTGATTGAACCATATTTGGTCACAGTGTTACATGGATAGAAAACATTCCATTAAACTCTTTCACATGAATATATTTTGAAAATTCCCAAAGGAACTGGCAGATTATTTTCCAGCAATGATTAGATCTTTCCGGAACTTTCTCGATGCTGAATGGCATCCTAACGGAAAGAGTTCTGCGCGTGTATGTGTCGATCCTTCGCCGTCCACCTCCTCCAGCACGTTAGGCAACGATGTTGTCTTGTCGATGTCCTCACTAAAAATGAATGTGTCTCACCACCAGAATATCGCTTAAGTATGCTTTTTGTGTGTGATTGAATCGAGAGAAGGTGTGGTTTACGATGGCAATTTGGAAGGCAAACTAGAGGGGAATGAACTCTCTGAGCTCGGAACTTTCGGCGACTGAGCAATAATCGATTGCGGGCGCATACAATATTGGATACGGAAATATCCTACTGATGGGGAAGAATAATCTTCTGAAGCTATCCTGTTAATTGCGATTGATTGAAAAACCACAAAACCAAATGTATTTGGTCACAGTGTTACATGGATAGAAAACATTCAATTAAACTCTTTCACATGAATATATTTTGAAAATTCCCAGAGGAACTGGCAGATTATTTTCAGTAACGATTAGTTATTTCCACATTTTCCTCGATACTGGAAGCCCACCAGTGGTTAATGCCAACTCGATAACCACCTGTTAATAGCCGCGCGTGTATGTGTGTGTAGCGATGTCTTCCCAGGGAACCGTTTGTGGCATCACTCTCCTCCTGATAGATTCCCTTCTGGCCTAGGGTGCACAAACAGGCTCTTGGTGACACCGTTCATCCGCGCTTTCATGATAAATAAAGAGCTTCACCGCAACAGCGACAACATGCTCCAATCGCTGTTCAATTAGAACTGAGTGGATTTCCGAGCGCCGCTCGCTTATATACTGATTGGTGATTTCAATAGCCTGTTTTGAAAGCAATTTTAAGACTATTGAAATAAGTTTTTGGATCAAAAAGTAACAAGTATATAACGCGTAGACATTTTATCTTTCGAATGAAGTGTTTATCATACCATTTCGTTCAGTTGTTTAGGAGCTATTAACGCTCAAAATCTCGGTCTCCGGCGTAACGCTTTCGTTTTCGAAACTTTGATTTTACACCCCGGTATAGAAATGAAAGACGTAGTCCTACGTCAAAACGAAATTAAGAGCCCCCGCCGACTGCAGACTGACTTGTCGACCGATAGTTCGGTCGGCTTCTTAATCAGTACGGAGAAAAAAAGTCTGTAGTGTACAGCATAATGCATAGACGTAAGTATGAGCTTCCCCATCTCACATTCCAATAAGATTAATGGGTTTCCAAGTGGGCGCGCTACATACGGATACGAATGATTTCAATAACCTGTTTTCGAAGCTATCATTAAGCTACTGAAACAATTTTTCGACTCAATAAATAGCAATCATATAACTCTTGGACATTTTATCTTTTGTATGAAATGATTATCATACTGTTCCGTTGATCCGAGGCAGAATGAATCACGCTTAAAGAAGGAATGGATTTTTTCTTGGAATTTAGTCAGCAGAAATAATGCCCTTTCCCAACAATTAAAAACGACAAACGGTAAACAGTTTCATCAAAGTGATTTCTTCGATATGGGGATATATTCACTACAACATGTCATATATTTCATATTCTTCATTATCAAATCCATATCCATGGCACCTACCGGTAACGAATTATTATCGAAACCACGATTTTCGCTAAATGCTCCTTTCAGTTTGGCCTGTACAAAACTTTTCTGTACTCTAATCCATCAAATTTGGAGCCCTGAAAAGGGCCGTTGATTATATGCTAAGCTAATATAGCACGCTCTCCTCGGATACGATGGGCCAGTTGGATGTCCTTGGGCATGATGTGACGTGTTTTGCATGGATAGCACACAAATTGGTATCTTCGAATAAGCCTCCTGCAGCGTCATAACCGCGGAACTTTGGAAGCGCAAGTCGGTTTTGAAGTCCTGAGCAATTCCACGAACCAAATGCTGCAAAGGTAGCTTGCGGATCAGCAATTCGGTCGGCTTCTGATAGCGACGAATTTCATGCGAAGTTCCCGGTCGATAGCGATGTGGCTTCTTCACGCTTCCTGCGGCGATGCGCTTATCCGAGCTGCTTTCGTGGTGCCTTGCCACCGAAAGACTAACGAGCTGTCTGCTTAGTCCCGATGAAACGAGTCCTCACGGTGCGAGAGTAGAGTAAGAAATGAACGAAAGCAAGGGAAGTGTCATTTTATAAAACATAAAAGAATCGAATGTAAACCCCACCCTCTTTATTGTATAAGCTTACTGTATACTCACGAATATAATAAGGGTGGGATTTAGATTCTATACTTTTATGGTTTATAAAATGACGCTTCCTTTGCTTTCGTTCATTTCTTACTCTACTCTCGCACCGTGAGGACTCGAGCTCGTTAGTCTTTCGCAGACAGCTCGTTAGTCTTTCGGTGGTAAGGCACACGAAGTCAGCTCGGATAAGCGCACCAGCCGCAGGATAGGTGAAGAAGCCACATCGCTATCGACCGGGAACTTTGCGTGAAATTCATCGCTATCAGAAGTCGACCGAATTGCTGATCCGCAGCTACCTTTGCAGCATTTGGATCGTGGAATTGCTCAGGACTTCAAAACCGACTTGCGCTTCCAAAGTTCCGCGGCTATGACGCTGCAGGAGGCTTATTCGAAGATACCAATTTGTGTGCTATCCATGCAAAACGCGTCACATCATGCCCAAGGACATCCAGCTGGCCCATTGTATCCGAGGAGAGCGTGCTATATTAGCTTAGCATATAATCAACGGCCCTTTTCAGGGCTCCAAATTTGATGGATTAGAGTACAGAAAAGTTTTTTACAGGCCGAACTGAAAGGAGCATTTAGCGAAAATCGTGGTTTCGATAATAATTCGTTACCGATAGGTGCCATGGATATGGATTTTTTAATGAAGAATATGAAATACATGACATGATGTAGTGAATATATCCGAAGAAATCACTTTGGTGAAACTGCATTATAAAATTATTTGTGTACGAATGCCGCAATCGATAGTCGACTCTAATTTGCGCTGGGTAATTTCCTCGGAGGACTCGATTCCTCCTTTGAGCATTAATAATCTCTTTCTGGCAAAACGATGTGGTATGAATCACATTATTTGAATGATAGAATGAATAAGTTTTCTGCCAATTTCCTTCAACCTCCAAACGTATTTTTCTCCCGTTTGTCGTTTTCGCGTTCGCTAATCCTTTCTCACAACACCCATTTCTAGTTTGAGAAATTGTTGAGTAAACATTGTTTGTCAGTGCGCGTAGAGCGGGAATTCCTAAAGATTCATTGCACCTCTAATAAATTGCCGAAAGACGTGGTCTTACGTTGATCACACTTGATTGAAAAAATCAAAAACGAAATGTATTTGGTCGCAGCATTATATGAGTAGAAAGCAAATAATCGCTCGAAAATGACTTGATTTTCGCGATGTGAAACATTTTCCGTTTTTCATGTTATGCATCCAATATTGGATATGAAAATTTCCACTGATGGGGAAAAAAATATTCAGAAGCTTTCCTGTTAATTGCGATTTTTTTTTTTCCCCAATATATATTTTATATATTATAATATATTTTATATATTTTTTTTTTTTTTTTTTTTAGTATTGAAAATATCTTCGCTATAAAAATGTAACGCACAGACATAACTTATCAGTTAATTCTAATTTTAAACAAATTTTTGGTCATTCCAAAGTCAAAAAAATCTGAAACTTCGTTGAAGCGATTGCAGCAGACGTCCAGAGGATTATTCATCCCATATAAGGTGCGATGGTTTGAACGACGGAAAAAATCCACTTGACGCGTCACCCGAAGAGGAATGTTGAAGCGTAATTTCCCAAGTAAGTCAACACAATCGACGTGGTTTGTCAGAACATCAAATATGAGCATACGTTGAAGGAGTATTCGTCTGCTTGATAGTGTCGGTAGGTCGATCAACATGCATCGGCTTTCATAAGATGGCAGGATCGTCCTATCCCTCCAGTTTAGGCGCCTTAGAGCATATCGAACAAAATGCTTTTGAATCCGTTCGATCCGGTTGATGTGAACAGCGTGATACGGAGCCCAAACCTGCACTCCATATTCTAATACACTGCGCACAAGTGAGCAGTACAACGTTTTCAAACTATACACGTCCTTTAAGTGATTTGTGGTGCGCTTCAGGAATCCAAGTATAGAATACGCTTTGGCCGCTACTGCGGCGATGTGTTCAGTGAATCTCAATTTGCTGTCGACAAGTATTCCAAGGTCCTTTACTGTGCTGGTACGTTTCAAAATTGTGTTTCCCATTTTGTAGTCGATAAAAAGCGGAATACGAGAACGGCTGAAAGAAATCACATAG
Source organism: Toxorhynchites rutilus septentrionalis (assembly GCF_029784135.1). NCBI lineage: Eukaryota > Metazoa > Arthropoda > Insecta > Diptera > Culicidae > Toxorhynchites > Toxorhynchites rutilus. The sequence continues at coordinate 136,662,391 of NC_073745.1, forward strand.
CATTTGTTGGCATTGACTTCCATTCCATTTAATCGGCACCATTCCAATAGCGACTCGATGTCCATTTGAAGTGCGTAGCAATCCAGAGTCGATGTAACTACTCGGTAGAACTTTAAATCGTCAGCGTACAACAGCTTCTTAGGTTTTAGCTTCGTGCAGAGGTCGTTAATGAAGAGAACAAACAGCAAGGGTCCGAGTATGCTGCCTTGAGGAACTCCGGACCGTATATGAACAGGATCAGAGCAGGAATCGCCTATCTTAACGAAGGAGATGCGGCCCGTGAGGTATGAACAGATCCATTGTGTAAGCCACTCTGGAAGTCCCATACGTCCGAGCTTCTCAACTACCAAAATGTGCGGTACCTTGTCGAAAGCTTTGGCAAAGTCCACATAGACAGCGTCAACTTGCTGTCGCTTCTCCATTTTGTCTAGAAGAGTCGATACGTAGCTTAGCAAGTTGGTAGTGGTTGAACGTTTCTTCATGAAACCATGCTGGTCATTGGAAATGATGCATTTGGTAGACTGATAAAGTACATCATGCACCATGGATTCGAAGACCTTAGGCAGACAGTTGAGAATGGAGATCCCTCGATAATTTTCGACATCATGTAGGGAGCCAGATTTATGAATTGGTTTGATTGAGGCGCACTTCCAGAGCGTAGGAAAGCTCTTCTCATTGAATGAACGGTTGAATAAAATACTTATGGGTAGGGCTAGGGAATTTGCGCAATTTTTAACGAAGAACGGAGGCAGTTGATCAGGACCAGGGCCTTTTGATCCATCGATGGATTGTAGTTTTAGCAACACCTCATGGGGCGAGAAACTCATCCGGGGTACGTTGACATTATATTGCGGAATAGTGTTCAGGTAGGTTTCAGACAAAGGTGGTGAGTTGTTACTTGACACACTTTGAAAGAAAGACGAGAACATATCTGCAGATTCTTTTGACGTACTGGCGGTCATTCCTCGGTATCGTACGTTTTGTGGTATTCCTTTTATCATTTTCCGGTCGTTTATAAATTTCCAAAAATATTTCGGGTTTTCTTTCACACTATCTTCGACGCGATGAATATAGTCACGAAAACATTGTGCATTCAAAGAGTTGTATTGCGCCTCTATTTCATGCATTTCTGTTTTTCGTAACTCGTTCCTACATTTGAAAAATCGTTTCCTAGACTTGCGAAGACGATTTCGGAGATTTCGAAGGTCCGCATTCCACCACGGATGGTTCTTGTCAAATTTTCTTTTCCTTCTTCTCATTGGTACGCTGGTTCTTATAATCCGAAAAAGCTCGTCATAAAAACGGGCAGTCGCCTCGTCAACCGATTCTTCTTCCAGTATTTGATTCCAGTCAACTTGTCGAAATTCCTCATCCAAGGCAGTAAGATCACACCTACTGAAATCATAGCAGTCAATCTCCTCGTCGAGTATATGCTGCTCAACTTCCAGCTTTACGACGAACGGTTTATGATGCCTGTCCATCTTCATTAACGGGTTTGGCGGTTCGAAAACATCTGCACAAGCGAAGTTATTTATGAAAACCAAGTCGAGCAATTTTCCGTTGAAATTCCGTTGAGTCGATTAAGGCTCGTTAATTGCGATTGATTGAAAAATAACAAAACCAAATGTATTTGGTTGCAGTGTTATATGGATAGAAAACATTAAAATAAACTATTTCGCATGAATGTATTTTTCAATTACCAGGGGAACTGGCAGATTATTTTTCAGCAACGATGATAGCAACGAGAATTCCACGCGTGTATGTGTGTGTGTGTGTGTGTGTGGCGGCTGCTCCGATGTTTCAAGCGGAACCGTGGCATCACTCTCCTCCTGATGGATTCCCTTTTGGCCTCAGGTGCACAAACAGGCTCTTGGTGACACCGTTCATCAGCGCTTTCATGATAAACGAAATTAGCTTCACAACAACAGCGACAACATGCTCCAATCGCTGTTCAATCATAACTGAGTGGGTTTACGAGCGGCGCTCGCTTATATACCGATTGGTGATTTCAATAGCCTGTTTTGAAAGCAATTTTAAGACTATTGAAACAAGTTTTTGGATGAAAAAGTAACAAGTATAGAACGCGTAGACATTTTATCTTTCAAATGAAGTGTTTATCATACCATTCCGTTCAGTTGTTTAAGAGCTATTAACGCTCAAAATCTCGGTCTCCGGCGTAACGCTTTCGTTCTCGAAAGTTTGGTTTTACACCCCGGTATAGAAATGAAAGACGTAGTCCTACGTCAAAAAGTCACAGGAGGGTTGTGTACGAGACACGACCGCATAATTGACGTAGGATTCCTCTAGGTTATCTGTTGAATTACATCGTTAAACTCTTTGATAATGATTAGGTGGACCTGAAAAGGGCCGTTTTGTTTGGTTGTTGGGTATTTATTCTTTCCACCAGTGTTTAACGGGTGATGATGACAGAAGGATGATAAACAGTCATTGGATGGTGCGTATCAGATAAAGTAATATAAGATAATTATTAATAACGAACACAATTATCAATTTTTATATCAGTAAAAACATGTTACTTTAATATAGCGAAAATATATTTGAAATGGGAAAGGTAATTTTCTTTTATAATTTTTACTTTCTGATTGTTTATTCAACCCAATGCGAATTTTAATTGGACTAACAATACCTAATACTATATGTACACCTAATACTGTATGTACTATATGTAGTGAGACTATATGTTGTACGGGAAAGGGTTAACACAACGGCTATCGTATACAATTTTACACCTACCCTTGTGCTAAATTTTTCACAATACACGATCGGACATTGGTATGGAGTTTCACGAAGCAACCAACATTAAAGTTCCAAATTTAAATTTTATTTGCTAGAATTATTCGTATCACTCTTCTCACTTGCAATACAAAAATGTCCCCGACTTTCATGTATTTGCAATGCCGATTTCCATCAGGCAGCTTGGTTTTGATGTCTCTGTTAGGGAACCGCCGCATGTGTCGTCAATTTCGGCCAATCAGAAGTGGGTATTTCCGTTAAGATAGGGGTTGAGATTTTTCAATTGTTTGATAGTTAGTTTAATGATATATAATATATTATTTTATTCAATATAAAAAATTGTTATGGAGTGCCGAAATCGATTGACGCAAAAATTTCATCAATCCATCATGAAATGACTGAGCAATAAGCGTTTGAAATTGGACAAATTTCGCGATGTGCTCGATTCTCGATTTTTAATTTGTACCTCAATATGTTCCCGAAAGACGTAATCCTACGTCAAAAAAAATGGAGATTTTTTGTCTTTGGCTGGCAAATACAGGAAAATATACAATATACAGGAAAACCTGGAAGGTTGGCAACCCTTGTTGTACCAGTTGTAAATGCATTCCAAGACAATTTTTGAAGAGCATTTAAAAGCATTTAGAGCTTTAAGTGTCGCTTGACTGTCTGAGAATATGCAGATGTTAGCATGTCTGTTAGGGTGCCAATGAAAATGGTCATCTCTAATTTCAAAAAGTTTCCTCAAGGAAAATGTTCGCCACCTCGAAAAACACCCTATGGCAAATATCAGCTCAATCGCACGTGAGAGTGGCGCAAAGCGGTTAAAGTTTGAGTTTTTTTAAAAATCGGAAAATCACCCAAGGGGGGAGTAAAGGAAATCGGGATTTTTTGAAAAAAAAATTGATGCCAAATGTCTTAAAATTGCATTACTAGTCGAGATCTATTGTTATCTCGAAAAAATTTGTTTGTCAAAAGTGACCAGAGAAACTGTTGGCCAGTTTCCCATAGCCACAGAGATTTTTTTTCTGGGACCATACTGTTCTGATTCCCATTTTCGACCCATCGGTATAGAGCATGATTGAACCATTACGAACGTTGGGACCACCTTCATCCTATACTGAACGAGAATGTTCGATCACTCTATATGGAATGTCATAATTAGTCCTAGCTTCCATCCAATCACTTTTCATCTCTGAGGCTGGTCCAACGGGTGCGAGATTCAGGATACTTAAGCGACCAGTGTTGTCCCGTCTAGTATTTTTTCCATCTTTTAAGCTTTAGAACACTTTTTAGTCTCTAGCTGAAAATATTGATTCAAAGGTACCAGGTGAAGGATAGACTCCAATGCCTTTGAAGGAGTGCTTCGCATTGGTCCAGCAATTGCAACTCATGCTAGTCGTTGGAGTTTGTTTAGCTTTTTTGTAGCTACAGTCTCCTTAGTCTTTGGCCACCATACAAGTGAGGCTTAGGTTATCCTAGGCCGCACAATTGCAGTGTGGACCCACATAACCATTTTTGGTTTAAGGTCCCATGTTCTTCCTATCATTTTAGAGCATTCCCATAGTGCTGAGTTGAAATTGCTGATTATTGAATCTAAGTGCGCATTCCAGTTTAGTTTAGCATCTAGCATAACACCTAGATATTTCACTGAAGCGCTGCTTTTTATTTCCTCTTGCTCAAGATGTAAAGACTGCAGATGCTGTTTTTTTTTTCTTTTTGGTTTATTCCTATGATTTATGCCTTCTGCGATACACCAAGATTGTGTAAATTTTAAGGCCATCTGCCTTCTCTCGATATCACGTCGTCGAACTTGCCACGTACCATTATGACTAGATCATCGACAAAATCCACAACCTCGAATCCTTTTACCTCTAAGCTCATCAAAAGATTGTCAACGACAAGTGAACAAAGGAGAGGTGATAGCACGCCTCCTTGTGGGCAACCCTTTGTTGCAATCACAGAATTAGACGACCCACCCAGCTCCGAGGTGATTCGTCTAAGTGTGAGCATGCCCTGGATCCATTCGACTATACAGTTATCGAAGTGTCTTTTCTCATTTCAACTGACAACATATAAACCCGGTTTATGTTATGAACCACCATCTTGATGAAGACTGAACCGGAAAGAACTTTTATTCGTGCTGACAGTTTCTCTGTTCGTTGCTCTGCGTCACTGAGTTGTATAAAAGGTTGTACTAGAAGGATTCCCATCGTCTTTTCGAGGAATGAATTGGTAACATGTAGTATGTGTGTAGTTTCTCAAAACGGCGGCAATTTTGTATAATTATTAAACTGCGCCGCTTGTTTAATCTTCAGTTACCAAAATATTCAATCAGGTGTCAATTTGTCCTACATGAGTATCGAGATTGACCAACATGACAGCGTATTCATCAGCATCCTGCATCCTGCGACTCACCAACACATTGAGCAGCGCCCTGGAGCCACATACAAGACTAGCTTGTTTGTTAACATTTCGTGATTGTCTTGAGCTTCGACGCAGCGAAAATCGCATTATTCACCATCCATCAACAGTAATCTCCGCAAGCCAGAGACGAAATGCAAATTTGCGGCTGTGTTAATATTGAAATTGATTAAAATCGCACATTGATGCTCCCATTGGCAAACTATGACTGCGACTGGCGAACCGTTAAGCATAACGAGAGACATAGACTCGACTCGCGTTTGCATGCCTGCCGAGTCCTGACTGTCGAACGGTGTGTCCTATAACAACATTACTTCCGCTTGGGTAAACTTTCGCCACAACCACAATGTCGATACTATGCGATTCTATGTTCCAGTGTTTTGGATTATCTCTGCTCGAGTCGCTATCTGCCGCTGGCCAAATGCTTTCCCGCCAAATAGGCGCAACCGGAAAGGAGTCAAGAAGCTTATCCCACGACAGGCTACGGTTTGTGTGGTTGGAATTTGAATTCATTATTAGAATTGCTTCTCTCACATCAACCGTACACTTGTGTGGATTTTCCAGATCTCATAGATAATTTTGGAGTAAAATATGTGGAACAATATCGAATGTTGGTATTCCAATGTAAAAACATTTTATATACAAAGCGAAACAGCTGGCTTCGAGAGCGCGTGTTTTGTTATCTTTCCCAGAACAGGATTGTGAAGAACCATTTAGTTTATTAGTTTAAGTTAGTTTTATTAGTAACTCAACTGATAATAATAGTGTTTTTTTTAGTTCAAGATATTTTCTCTTGTGTGGCTGTATGAAAATTAGACAATAAGACAGAAGTTTTTGTGTGATTGAGAATATCGGAAGATCTCCAGAGATGGAGATCTCCGTTTCTGAACCCCATAAAAAAGGGGCCCGGGAAAAAAACATAAACGCGTCCCTCCTAAGGAAGATACTTCTTCTGGGGACGAATCTGCTCATCCTACCAAGCCCCTCTCTAAAAAAAATTGCAAGCCTCCCTTCTCAACCCTCCGATACTCTCACTCATCAATTTCGCTCCCCCTTCCGATGTTCTCGATCCAACTCATCCCTCGTCCTCGTCTCCCCCCTCTGTTGTCTACGCTCCACGTGTCAGAGCCTATCCAGAAGATGCACCTGGAACTGGCCTGTGCGTTGTTTTCCTCCGACCATAACCAAATGAAAAAAGCCTTAAGGTGACTCAGATCATAGAGGTTCTGGCCAGTTACACTTCTGTATCTGGAATTCACAAGGTTAGACCGAACAAATTGCGAGTTGTCGTGAATAACCAGAAACACGCAAATGAGATTGTTGCTGATGCGCATTTTACTCTCGAATATTGCACATTCATTCCATCCCATAACGTACAAATTGAGGAGTGATAGCTAAAACGGGTCTGACGAGCAAACAAATGAAAAAAGAAGGAGTATGCAAATTCAAGAAGCTCCCCTCGATGAAAGTAAAAATCTTAAACTGTCGCCAACTCGGGAAACTCTCCCATGATGAGCACAAAACTAAATTTACCCCGTCAGACTCGTTTCGAGTCACCTTTGCTGGTGCCGCCCTCCCTGACTACGTTATGGTGGACGAATTGAGGCTACCGGTGCGACTCTTCGTGCCAAAGCCAAAAATGCAAGTCAGTTGGTGACACAGCATACCCTTGTTAGAAAAAATTTCGAAATTTCGTGGGAGGTTTGTCACGAGAAACGTCAATAAAAAAATTATGGAAAGTGGTTCGAAACATGAGAAATCACTCTGCAAAGAACGAAAGCGAAGAATTTTCACACCGATAGTATTTTTTAATTTTGCTTGGAAAGCTTGTCCCAGTTCCGCTCCCATGCAAAAAATTGTTCGATGATAGGTGCGATCTTGATTTCGAGTTTTCGATGGTAGAATTTTCTCTCGCTTTCTTTTCTTGTAACAATTCTGCTTCAGGATCGGATCGAATTAAGGTCAACTTGTTTAAGAATCCTACTTGATGGGGCGAAACATCGCTTGTTGAATTTATTCAATCGGTTTTGGTTTTGGTGGTTGGAGACAAGCACGAGTTATATCTATTCAAAAACCCGGAAACCCCGCGTCCGACTTCAATTCGTACCGGCCAATGGCAATGCTGTCTTGTATTCGGAAATTTTTGGAGAAAATTATCTTGTTTCGTCTTGATCGATGGGTTGAAACACATGCCCTGCTCTCAGATACACAATATGGGTTCCGCAGAGGCAAGGAAACGAATGATTGTCTAGCGCTGCTTTCTTCAGAAATTCAAATGGCTTACGCCGAAAAAAAACAAATGGCCATAAATGGAGCCTTTGACTCTGTTTCAATAGAGGTTTTGTCAGACAAATTACACTCTCGGGGTCTACCACCTCTATTGAATAACATGTTGTATAACTTGCTTTGTGAGAAACATTTGAATTTTTCTCACGGGGATTATACAAAATTGCAGCCTAAGGCGGCTCGCACACCGGAGCAATAAACAACTAGCAACTGTTGACATGCAATAAGCCATATTATCGCCAATGGATATTTCCATTTAATTTTGTTGATGTCGCACACCGACGCAATACGATATCGCTGTCGCCGTTAGGCTAGGCGCAAATTGAGAAACGTATAGCGCTCGTAAGCGAACACGAGACTACCAACACGACTCATACGTGCCGCAAATGTAGCGTGGGGGAGCGCATATTGAGTCGCAGTTTAATGTAAATAACGTGCCACTCGCATACAATATCTGATTCACACAGAGTTGCGCGATATATTTATTTACTAACACAACCACTTGTCCTGTACAACCATACAGTATCAGACTCACGGCGCTATATGATTGTTCACCAACACAACCACCACAACCGGCACGACCAGCACGAGAAACTGTGATTCAGCCACAGCATCACGCGAATCGTGTCTCACGAGCGCTCCACCGTCTCACGTCATCTGGCCAATTTGCGCCGTTCTATCTGTTTTCATTAGCCACAAAAACAGGCGCTAGATCGCGCCAAGATGCTCGCGCTATACGCGTCTCAATTTGCGCCTGGCCTTACAGAGCAACACATTTCGCTAGCAACACGGCGTGTCGGTTGAAGAGCAACTTATCGCCCATATTTTGACAAGTTTCGTACATTGAGCCGATTGTTTACATAATGTCAAGGGTTTTTATTGCTCTGGTATGCGAAGAACAACAAAATATGTTGCCTGTTGTATATTGCGTATTGCAGTTTGCTAGTTGCTTATTGCTGCAGTGTGCGAGCCGCCTGAGACAATTTCAGATAATAAAGTGGTGTCTGTCGTAGGATCAAACGAATCCGACCTGCAAGAATCCTTACAAGATACTTTGAACAATGTTTCAACCTGGGCCATAGGTCTGTGATTGAATTCTCCACGGCTGAATTGTTGAATTGGCAGCAAGTCACTGGGCCCTGGAAAGCGTCGCCTCACGACCTGTTGAACACCATTACATTGTAACGGATAGTCTTAGCTCTGTCGGAGCTATCCGTTCGGTGAGGCCGGAAAAGCTCTCGCCGTACTCCCTTGAGGGAATACGAGAAAATTTGAGTGCTTTATCCAGACGCTGTTATGTCATTACCTCTGTCTGGGTCCCTTCACATTGCTCTATTCCGGGTAATGAGAGGGCTAACTCATTAGCAAGGGTGGGTGCGAATGAAGGTGACATTTATCAGCGTCAAATCGCCTTCAATGAATTTTAACCTTCAGTCCGTAAAATTACCATCGCTAACTGGCAACGCAAGTGGAATGAAGATGAGTTAGGTCGATGGTTTCACTCGATTATCCCTAAGGCTAGCCTCAAACCGTGATTCAAAAGTCTGGGCTGGAGTCGGGACTGAATTCGCACCTTCTTCAGACTTTTTTTTTATCCCATTTATTCATTTTAGGCTCATTAGTATTTTAGCTGTAACAGAGCCGAATTTTAATCGTGCACATGTCACATGGTTATCATATCTATAATTATAGCACATTACACAGTTGCAATTCGCCAGTATTCCTTCTATACCATTGCATATGGTACATTTACACAGTAGCCATTTAGGCGTAGAAGTATTTTTTCTGTTCTTCCATTATCCAGTTAGACCCACCGGACAGCGGAGACAGTTGATATGATCATTGTTGAGTTATTTATAGAACAGCAGCCCGATGTGTCTTGCAGAGCAGAGCAGTTGTATGGATGAATCGATCTTGTTTCGACCGTGGATCGATCTCCATCGCTGATGATTGTTGCGTGGACGTAGCTATTCTGTAACAACACAAAGATGGTCAATGAGGGCCCTGAGTTTTGAACTCACGATCGATCGCTTACTAAGCGAACGCGCAACCAATGTGGCTACGGAGACCCCCTTCTTCAGACTTATGTCCAATCACTTTTCGTTAGACGCGTTACTCTTTCGTTTCATTCTTGCCAGCAACAATCTCTGCGTTTGTGGCCAAGGTTACCACGACATTGAGCACGTTTTTTGGTCGTGCGAGTTATATCTTGTCACCAGATCGAATTTAGAAAACTCCCTTAAGGCCCGAGGAAAACAGTCCATTGAGCCGATAAAAGATGTGTTGGCTCGGTTAGACCTTGATTATATGTCCCAAATATATTTTTTTCCTTGAAGCTATCGATCTTCATGTGTGATTGTCCCCATATCCTTATACCCCCCTTTTCGTCCTTGCGAGCAATTGGTAAATTGTAAACAACAAGTTGAAATACATAATAGATATACGAATAGATTTAAGAATTGAGTGTGATCATCAACAATAATTTCCTTATATCCCATCCTTTTCCTGAAAAAAATATGTCACCCTTCTAAACTCGAGTCCACCGCGATTAATCGGTTTTCCAACTTACTAATCATAGAGTTAAGAAAATTGTTTATACAGGGTTTTCCATTTCGGGCTTCCAAAAGTATACAGCCCTGCGCTGACAACCGTTTGACATAGCTGTCAACCAAAGCGTCATATCGTTAGTTGTTAGTTAGTTAGTGTCTGCCATTTTACAATATGGATCGTTTTAGCATCGCACAACGTGTTAATTTTGTTAAATTATACTAAAAAATTATGAAAAACCGGCAAATATTTTTCGAGCATTACGGACGGATTTTGGTCGTCATGGACGGCCTACAGAGCACACAATCGCTAATGTAGTGCTTAAATTCGAACAAACTGTATCCGTAGCGGATATTGTGAGACCTGTGCATCATCGTAATGTGCGTTCGGCCGAAAATATTGCTGCTGTTGCTGCCAGTGAGGAGGATGACCCGAATGTTTCGATTCCACGGCGTGCTCAGCAATTGGGCTTGTCAAACACATCATTGTGGCGAATTTTGCATTTGGACTTGCACCTACATCCATATAAAGTCCGACTGGTACAAAAATTAGAGCGTGGTGACCATGGAATGCGTCGGGCATACGTCGATTGGGTGAACGAACAACAGCAACAAAATGCTGAATTTTCGCATCAAATTTTCTTCAGCGATGAGGCACATTTCGAGCTCGGTGACTATGTGAACACCCAAAATTTCCTTATATGGGGCTCGGAAAATCCACACGTGACTGTTGAGAGTCCATTGTATCCGCCAAAAGTCACTGTTTGGTACGCATTATGGTCTGGTGGAGTCATCGGGCCGTATTTCTTTGGAAATGAGGACGACGAGACGGTAACTGTGTATGGTGAGCGCTATGGCCGCATGTTAACCGATTTTTTTTGCCACAAATTGAAGATATGGAAACGGATGACATGTGGTTTCAGCAGAACAGCGCCACGTGTCACACAACACAACCGAACATGGCCATATTGCGAACGAAATTTGAGGGACGCATAATTTCGCGTTTTGGTGATGCCAATTGGCTGTCCAGATCATGCGATTTGAACCCGCTAGACTTTTTTTTTGTGGGGTTATGCGAAACACTGTGTATGCCAACTCTCCGCAAACTCTTGAACATTTGAAAAACAACATTCGTGAAGTTATGACCGAGATACCGCCCCATATGTGCCGAAAAGTCATCGAAAATTACCTGTTCCAGATCAAGGTGTGCGAGGAAGCCCTAGGTGGACATTTGAATGATGTTGTATTTCACACATAATGGCATAAACCAAACTTTAATTTGAAATAAAAGTGTCATCGAAATTCGAATTCTAAGTGTGTTTTATTTCAATTTAAATTCGGAATTTAAAGTTGGAAAACCCTGTATATAGTTTAAAAATATATTTGAGAATTCGACTCCTTTAAACTTATGTAACTGAGCCTGTAAAAAACGAATTGAACAAAAAAAAAAGAAGGTAGATGTTTACAGGTATAAAAATTTGGAATAATAAATAAGCATTATATGGAAATTACAATTTTAAGTTCAGTTTGCAAATTAAAACATACAAGCAACAACAAACAGAATATTATTTTTGTTGAACATTTCATTCAATAATTAACATATAAGCCTTCTTCGAAAAATTACCGTATTTATTATTGAGCCTCGCTGTTAAAAGTACCACAAACCGATTCAACCATTGAATTGTGTGAAAGGAGCGCCATGGAAATCATTCAGCTTCGCACTGAACGTTTTAACCGCAGCAATCTCACGTCAACAGTTCATTCATGGTAATCTTGCCCAATACAGTTCAACGCTTATTTCTGCTTTCGAAATACGAATGACATATTATCAGTGGCGTCATCGCCAGGCGGAATACTTCAGTGGTACTGTAAATCACGTTGTGATGAAAATTTCAACTTTCCGCTTACCAACTGTGGTGTTGACTCGCGTCATCAAGCATAGAAATCAAGAGCAACTAAGTTACAAAGTTATATTTTGTCCACATGGTGCATTCCACTGGTAGTAAAAGTTAAATAGGGACATGGTGAAAAGTGTCATTTTGCATGAAATGCACGGAATCGTTTTCTGAATAGTGCTTGATTTTACAGAAATACAGAATCAAAATCAGTGTCAGGGAAACTTGTTAATACAGAGTGTTTCAACCAAAGTCGTTTTTTTTGCCTTATTCCATATGAGCGTACAAACATTCTATACATGGAATCATAAAACATGGGAAAAAATCATTCATTAGGCGTGGCGTGGGTCTGTTACTTCAAGGTTGGATTCACCGAAATGTTACAATAAGGTTACGTTTCTTTTATATTTAGTAAAGTGATAAAGTTAAATATAGATAATTTTGAAATCTAATGTTGATGAAAGTGTCTTCGTTTTTCGGCCATTTGATAGCAAACCTGACAAAAATTTGAAAAGATGTTTATCGTTGTTCAATTTTCATAACATATTTTCAATGAAATCAACAAATAATTGAGATCTGCTCCACAAATCACAAATTCATATCACAACGTGAGCCAGTCGCAGTTGACGGTACAGTTTCATCAAATTTGCAAGGAAATGAGGAAACTTTCTTTATATTGACATCTCCATTTCGAAATTGCTGGCAGAAGTTTTCTCGTTACTTCGCCTGCAACCGAAAAGGGGCCAGTTTTATCTTCTAGCTGAAGCTGCTTCGGAAAATGAAAATGCTGCAGCAGCAGCAGAGGCAGCCAATGTGCAACAACGTTTGCACACGTAACTAAAATATGACAATGCAGGTTTTAATTAAAATCATACAAGGGCTGGTTGATGTTTACAGTGCGAGTGAGTCCCGAGATAAGTTAGATTGTTGTAAGTAAACTGAAAGTTTGGATTGTTTTGTTTGCATGCGAGTGCTGAGATAGTTTCTGTAGAGATGATTTGGACAATGGCCTATTTACTGTATCGATATTGTAATGGATTTGCAAACAGTGTTATTTAAATTTTGGTCCTTTTGGGTGGTAGAGAATAATGAATACGTGTCCTGTAAGATTCCGGATGAATACAAAAATTTATTTGCGTTGCAATCAGCAGATTTAATGTCGTCAGACTCGAAAAGTGTTAATATATGAACATTTTGTAAAAGTTTGTCCCCTGGAGCATCGCGGATATATCATTCATGTCTTCCATCACATCTACATGGCGATGTGACATGATGATATTGACAAAACATCAAAGTCAATGCCAAATAGGGACCGATATTATTTACCATGCGATATTCACTCTCGTCATATACTCGGACGATGATTTTCAGTCGAATCCGTCGCTCGCTTCAAAAGATCCGTTTGAGATTTGGGCTATAATTTGACACCGTTGCGACAGACGATGTCGTTTGGTGTGTGTCAATTTTTCAATTCATTCATCTCGTACCGCTGTTGGTCCGCCACATTTCCATTTATGTGCACTGAATGTTTGGTTATGTATGATCGTCGTTTTGGATTATGAATGATAGGCAATGTATCATCATCACTATGCCAACGGAACGCATTTGGGCTTAGCTGACAGCATCCATAGAAGCTGAAACCTTGATGCTGCGACGCGAACCACCTCGAATCGATACAGTGATTCCAATTCCGGAAACGATATGGCGGTTGGATAGTGCCGACCAGCGGTGATTGATTATAATTGCCAACATCTGATGCAAGATTGTCGAAAATTTGGTATCATTCGCTTGGAAAATGTAGCGATGATTTATTATCTCGATAATTATGCGAGAATTGGATGTACATATATTATCGACTTCATGAAAACATTATAAAGCATATTTTACAAAATAAGTCGTGATTTCCTCAAATCTATTCGTGGTATTATATTTGGATCGTATAATGACAGCAAATTATTATTATTTACGCCCATATATCTGCCGTTCATATAATAAAAATGTTGAAATGAAATTGAAGATTTTGATCGGAGATGTCTTGGTCTGGCCGAGCAGCACTTTACATCTTAACCCTCCATAAGGCCGTGGTCACTATATTGCCACCAACGAAAAATATTTTTTTTCGCTGCACTTGAAATATTATTTCAATATTTTACTTAGCCAAAATCTTCTAATCGTATCTGGCAATACTCCAATTTTTTTTGGCTGCTAGAAATGTACGATATTAATTTGGGAGTTATTTTATGTAACAAAACCACGATTTTAGAGTGCCGGCAGAAAATTATGTTTGAATTCCTTGAAGATGCAACAAGTTGAAAGGTTTTTCACTGTAAACGTACTATTTATTTATTTATTTATTCATTTTTCGTCAAACAAATGTAGACTACATGCTTATATATTAATGTTACAATGTTTTCTTAAGTTAAATATTATTCCTACGGTACATGTTTCTTTTTAACTGTTTTCATTATTATTCATTATTATTTTATGTCAAATAATTCGCAGTGCTGATTGTATAAAGGGTGTGTCACATCAAATTGCATCACGGAAAAAACGCTGTAGAAATTCGCCAAGTAGACCGATCCTTTTGAAAATTTTAGACAGTAAAATAAAAACTATTAAACAACTTTTGGCATTTTCTTTTTATTCATACTTCGAGCCCAAGCCCGTATGCTCACACCTTCCTCTTTACCCGTCCATAAGGTTCTGTACAACGTCAGGTTGTAGTTTTTGACGTAGGACTACGTCTTTCATTTCTATACCGGGGTGTAAAATCAAAGTTTCGAAAACGAAAGCGTTACGCCGGAGACCGAGATTTTGAGCGTTAATAGCTCCTAAACAACTGAACGAAATAGTATGATAAACACTTCATTCGATAGATAAAATGTCTACGCGTTCTATACTTGTTACTTTCTGATCCAAAAACTTGTTTCAATAGTCTTAAAATTGCTTTCAAAACAGGCTATTGAAATCACCAATCGGTATATAAGCGAGCGCCGCTCGGAAATCCACTCAGTTCTAATTGAACAGCGATTGGAGCATGTTGTCGCTGTTGTGGTGAAGCTCTTCGTTTATCATGAAAGCGCGAATGAACGGTGTCACCAAGAGCCTGTTTGTGCACCTTAGCCCAGAAGGGAATCCATCAGGAGGAGAGTGATGCCACAAACTGTTCCCCGGGAAGATCTCGAAGCAGCCGCTACACACACACACACACACACATACACGCGCGGAATTCTTTCCGTTTGGATGCCATTCAGCATCGAGAAAGATTTCGTTCAGTTGATCCGGAAAATAATCTGCCAGTTCCTCTGGGAATTTAAAAATACTTTCATGTGAAAGAGTTTATTTGAATGTTTTCTATGCATGTAACACTGTGACCAAATATGTTTCAATCAAGTGCTATTAACAGACGGTTATCGAGTTAGCATTGACCACTGGTGGGCTTCCAGTATCGAGGAAAATGTGGGAATATCTAATCGTTACTGAAAGTAATCTGCCAATTCCTCTGGGAATTTAAAAATACATTCATGTGAAAGAGTTTATTTGAATGTTTTCTATCCATGTAACACTGTGACCAAATACATTTGGTTTCGTGATTTTTCGATCAATCGCAATTAACAGAATAGCTTCTGAAGATTATTCTTCCCCATCAGTAGAATATTTCCGTATCCAATATTGGATGCATAAAACCTTGTGCATCCAACGTAACACTCTCGTTTTCGAATTCCCCCAAATATTCATTCATTCAGAATGAATTCAGATTCAACTTCAAACAAATGATCTCTAAATCAACGATAGTCCTACGTCACCCTTGCGGTTATACCATAGATATAACCCACTTCCTGTTTTTTTTTTTGAACAGATATCCATTTTCTCTTGAAGTCCGCCTCCGATTTGACAACTTTTGGGTTCTTCCGGAGGGCCTGCTTCATAATCGCCCAATATTTCTCTATTGGGCGAAGCTCCGGCGCGTTGGGCGGGTTCATTTCCTTTGGCACGAAGGTGACCCCGTTGGCTTCGTACCACTCCAACACGTCCTTTGAATAGTGGCACGAAGCGAGATCTGGCCAGAAGATGGTCGGGCCCTCGTGCTGCTTCAATAGTGGTAGTAAGCGCTTCTGTAGGCACTCCATAAGGTAAACCTGCCCGTTTACCGTGCCGGTCATCACGAAGGGGGCGCTCCGCTTTCCGCAAGAGCAGATCGCTTGCCACACCATATACTTTTTGGCAAACTTGGATAGTATCTGCTTGCGAATCTCCTCCGGAACGCTGAATTTGTCCTCTGCGGAGAAGAACAACAGGCCCGGCAGCTGACGAAAGTCCGCTTTGACATAGGTTTCGTCGTCCATTACCAGGCAATGCGGCTTCGTCAGCATTTCGGTGTACAGCTTCCGGGCTCGCGTCTTCCCCACCATGTTTTGCCTTTCGTCGCGGTTAGGAGCCTTCTGAACCTTGTATGTACGCAGGCCCTCCCGCTGCTTGGTCCGCTGGACGAATGAACTTGACAAATTCAGCTTATTGGCGACATCCCGGACCGAACTTCTCGGATCACGTCTAAACTGCTTAACTACGCGCTTGTGATCTTTTTCACTGACGGAGCATCCATTTTTGCCGTTCTTCACCTTCCGGTCGATGGTTAGGTTCTCGAAGTATCGTTTTAGTACTCTGCTGACCGTGGATTGGACGATTCCCAGCATCTTACCGATGTCCCGATGTGACAACTCCGGATTCTCGAAATGAGTGCACAGAATTAATTCACGACGCTCTTTTACGTTCGACGACATTTTTCCAAATTTACGAAGAATTGACAGTGAAGCATGGCCAACGTGATCTATACACTCTTATCTGATTATAAGCGAAAGCTGAAGACATAATTCCTAAAAATTAAATTTCTACAGCGTTTTTTCCGTGATGCAATTTGATGTGACACACCCTTTATACGCATCATGTGATTGAAAGGAGCATTGTTTGCATAATTTGTTCTGGATGTTTTAGCTAGAAACAAATTGCGTGTTCTTAGTTGACGCCTAGGTACATAGAAATTTATTTTTTCTAGTAATTCAGCTGATTGTACTCGTTGCGAAATTATATCATTAACAAGAGAAAGCATTGCAAATTTACGGCGTTCTTTTAGTGCTTGGATGTTTATGAGCATGCAGCGTGCTTCATATGAAGGAAGTGGAAATGATGTCCAGTTCAACTTACGGAGTGCAAATAAGAGAAATTGTTCCTGGACTGACTCAATGCGTTCTTCATGTGCGACCATATACGGGTCCCAAACGATGTTACAGTGTTCCAGAATGGGCCTTACGTATGTGATATACAAAAGCTTGATTGTGTATGGGTCCTGGAAGTAATGTGAGAAGCGTTTGACAAAGCTTAACACACTATTTGCCTTATTTATTACAGAGTTGTAGTGTTCTATGAATGTGAGTTTACAGTCCAGGACGACGCCTAGATCTCTAACTATTTCACATTTCTCTACATTTTGATTTCCAAGACGTATTACAATATTTGGTACATGTTTTTTTCTGCTAAATGTAATGGAGTTGCATTTTTTTACATTTAGTTTTAGTAGATTTTTATTACACCAAGTATGGAATACATGTATTTCTTTTTGGAATGCTTCGATGTCGTTTTCATTACCAATTTCCGCGAAAAACGGAAAATTTTTCACGTCGCTAAAATCATGTAATTTTCGAGCGATTATTTCGATATAAAAATAAAAATGAAAGCTTCATGTCGTCTGCATACACAAGTACATTTATACGCTTGAGAACGAAGGAGATGTCATTAACGTACAGAATGAAAAGAAGAGGAGCAAGATGAGAGCCTTGTGGGACTCCCGAAGTGACTTTTACTGTATTTGAAGAGAGAATTTTGAAAATGAACAATTTGTTCACCATTTGTTAGATAAGAATTCAGCCAGTTTAAGAGTCCTTGTTCCATTCCAATTTTCTGCAATTTGAAGAGTAGTAATGGAATGTCGATGTGGTCAAATGCTTTACTGAAGTCAGTGTGAAGAGCTTCTACGTGTTTGCCATTTTCCATTGCATTCAGAATAAAAGTCACAAATGCCAACAGATTAGTTGCAGTTGAGCGGCCTTCGAAGAAGCTGTTATTCTATTCTTTACTTGTTGGAATTGCTTTACTTTTTCATTCACTATTGCTTCGAATAGTTTAGGAATGCAAGAGATAATGGCAATTCCACGATAATTACGTACGTCAGATTTAGCGCCTGATTTAAAGATAGGTACCAAAAAAGATTGTTTCCATTTTTCTGGGAATATTCCAGTTTGTAGTGACATATTGAAAATGCAATATAAGGGATGGGTGAGTTACTCAGCCAGTTTTTTCAGAAATATAGGTGCTATTCCGTCAGGCCCTGGTCCTTGAGTTCCATCTAATTTTCGTTAATGCATATTTCTTGTTGTGAAAGATAGTTTACCGACATGTCATTTGGATATTCAGGTAAAAATGAAAAGTAGTCCCGATCGCGATTTTCGTCGAAAAATGGAAGTATATACCACTTCCTGAAAGAAATATGCAAAGAGATTGCAAATTTCGTTCCGAAGAATTCCCTACATCTTCATCGAGATGCATCTGCGATGGAAAGTTATTACTTTTGAGCTTAGACTTTACGTAATTAAAGAATTTCTTCGGACATGATTTGACTTCTGTTTCGACCTTTCTATTATACTCTTCGTGTACACTTTTAATGGCAAAATTTAGTTCTTGGAAATATTCTGATATTCCAACAAATTTTGATATTATGTTATTCAGAATTTATGTGTATGAAGAATATGTACGGATAAGTTGACATCTCGTTCTCTGTTTAATAAAGTATGCCATTCTATGGCTTGTAGGCTACATTTGATTGCTTCAAAGTTCGTCTTGTTGTATTCCGGTACTTCTTCGTACTCCCAGTCGATGGGCAATTGTTTGTCATGTACAAAGATTGAGCATTCAATAGCTGTGTGAAATTTTTCATTTTTCCAAAGGGGAGTCGTCGGTGATGTTAGGTCTAAATAACAATTTTGGGAATTTTTTACGTGATTTATTTGATTAAGATCGAGATGTGCAATTTCGTCAAATATATAATGAAGGGTTTCATTTTCCCCGACGACTGGAAGTAGAATGTCATTATCGTCATTATCATTATCGTTATCGGGAATGAAGTCTACTTTATTTTGATTGAAGTCGCCATAGATATGCAATATCACTTCTGGCTCTAGTTTTTCTGTAATTCGATTTGCCGTTTGAAAAAATAATTCATACGACTTTTTATTTGCGTGTTTGGGTGGGAAATACACGGTAGCAAATATGTGTACTTCGCCAGCTATCGATAATTTTGCCCAAACATGTTAAAATTTTTCATGTTTTTCGGTTATAAGTTCTTCAGAAGTGAAATTTACATTAATGGCCTCCAGACTTCTTCTGAGATAACGATAAGTTGCGGTCGTGCCGGAATACATTAAAATTATTTCCAAAAATTTCTTCGCTTCTTACGCTTTCGTCCCAGCTAGTTTCAGTTGCAAGAATAACATTGAAAGAAGCGGGTAACATATTTTGATAAATTTCTTTCATTTTTGCTGGGCTTTTCATGCGATTGAAATTTTGACAATATTTAAAATTTCAGACGGATTCTGTTGAGAAGGCGAAGAAGTTTCCTTCAGACTAATTCTACTTACTTTACTAGGATATACTGTGTAAGATCATGCAGTTTTTTCAATAAAATAAACGGTGTATTTAATGAAAAATTCAAATTTTTTTTCTTTGAAACTCTATATAAAAAACACTTTTTTTCGCTGCACTAGAAATATTGTAAATCGCTGAAATAATCGGCATCGCTGCACTAAAAATATTGTTTTGATTTTTGCATAACCAAAATAGGGGCAAATGAACTGCAAAGTTTAAAGCCTCTTACAGCCAAAAAACAAGAAGAAGAAGCATATCCAAAAGAGGCGAATGAACTGAAAAGTTTAAAACCTTTATAATTCATCACGTTCGTTCGTTGCATAACCAATGGCGCAATAAAGTGGATTTGCAAGGCAGTGTTTTTGGGGTGAACGAACAGTGGAAACTAAATTGCCACCAACCTTTTCAACTGTTTCACTAGTTTTTTTTTCAAATGTAAATATGTGTTATTCCTCATGTAAGGATTATGTTCTCTGATGTTGGAGTCGATACGTTGCCTAGTTTCCACGTTCTTGTAATGGGTTAACGGCTGCAGCAACTATATTGCCACAAGCTTTTGACGTAGGACTTTTTCTTGCATTTCTATGCTGGAGCAAATGTTCAAAGTGTCGAAAACGAGAGCATTACGCAGAACCAACAAGGTTTTGAGCGTTAATATATTCTAAACAGCTGATCGAAATGGTATGATAAACACTTCATTCGAAAGATAAAATTATTGATCCAAAAACTTGTTTCAATATCTTTAAAGTTGCCTTAGAAATAGGCTATTGAAACCACATGAATCTGTATATAAGCGAGTGTCCGCTCGGAACTCCACTCAGTTTTGATTACACAACGATTGATGTACGATCGTTTGAATGTGTTCCCTAAAACAGATATCAAAACCATGGAGCCTGGGAAAATCGGCATTGCAAGATAGATGCAAGCTGCTGGTACTTTTGTACTTGCTTGCATTATTGCAGACCGGAATGAAACAACACAGACTTCGAAACCAAGGAGTTGGGGAAATCGGTATTGCAGATATATGCAAGCTAGCGGTTCTTTTATTATACCCTCGTGCAATTTTTCACTCCAGAATGCGTTTTGCTAACACGGGCTACAACAGCGGGTAAAAATACAACGTTTTGGCTCGGTTATTCAAGATTACATTGAAAGGTATCCCTTCATGTAGTCAGCTCACTGAGCTTCTACGCTACGCTTGATGATTATGCTAAATGTTGATAATCATTTGCTGTGATAACGTCGTTTGATTCAACAATCGACAACGTTCAACGTGCATGTCAAAATTAAAACTGAGTGCCTTAAGTTCATCAAATTGAGCAAATTTGCGGTATGACACTTGGGAGATGCAATAATGCAATATTTTGCAAGTCCACGATAAATGAATTAAATGACCAAGGCATCATGCCATACGTATAGACATAACGGTCGGTCAAACTTAGTCATTAGATTTACGTGCTACGAAAAAGTAATCAAATTGTCCTAAATTGGTATTGGTTTACAATTGAATTCGCAAAATGGTCTCATTCTTTCACTGGTTTAATCAATAATTCAATTAATACACACAAATGGTAGCTTTGCGCATTTTTTTTCTGTATTATAGTGATTTTCAACACTTTTGGCTGGTTCGTCACTTTTGCTTCCTTTTTTGGAAGAATATCGGGAGTGAGAATTGAACTCGTGATCTTGAGCGTGAGAGGTATGGATGTTACCACTACGCCAGATCGCCTCCAGCTTTGCGCATTGGCGATATTTTATCTAATGAGGTACATCCGAGGAACGATTATTGCTAGTGAAAAAAACACCGCATTCCTACGTCAACATTGCGGTTATATCATAGGTATAATCCATCCATAGTTTTTTCAACTGTTTCAATAGTTTGTTTTTTTTCAATAGTGAATATGTGTTATTCCTCATGTAAAGATTAGGTTCTCTGAAGTTGGAGTCGATTCGATGAATAGTTTCCACGGCCTTATGGAGGGGTTAAAGCTTGATTCAATTAGAATACAGATTCATAGTTGTGTCTCGGTAATGGTTAAATTTTATTTGAAAAAGCCGATAATTTATTGTTCTTTTCATAATATAATCTTCAAAATATTGAAAAAAATGTTCTGTTACATTCTTGATGAATTTCACTTTTCTTCGAATACCCTCCATCAATGTTTGGGATCTAACCTGTCGAAGAGAAGAGCGAATGCTCACGAGGCGCCCAATCGTAACCTTTGGAAATGCCTTTTTAAAAATTTCAAATAAACTCTCAACCTTAACAAGCACTGCATTTCCATTTCGGGAAACAAAAAAATCACACCCGTTTGAAATCAATGTGTTCCAATATTATAGAAATTCCGGCCTTAGCTCCTCTTATTTAGTGAATTCTTCCAAATACCTTAACTCGATCATTGATTCCGAAAATAGAGCTCTCACGTTCGTTTTCTAACCGAGCGACTTCTCAACAAGTTCCTTGAAGGCTGAGCTCTTGACCGTCGGATCCTTCTTAAGCTCGAAGAGCATTTCTCATTTCTGGGTACGTTTTCACCACATTCTCTCCCAGTTCTTTCAACTCCGGATCGGCTCGCACCGTAGGAGTGATGCATAAGTCACTTCTCCCTTCACCTCAACGTTCAACTCTACTTCGCTAGGACTACGTCTTTCATTTCTATACCGGGATGTTAAATCAATGTTTCGAAAACGAAAGCGTTACGCCGGAGACCGAGATTTTGAGCGTTAATAGTTCTTAAACAACTGAACAAAATAGTATGATAAACACTTCATTCGATAGATAAAATGTCTACGCGTTATATACTTGTTACTTTTTGATCCAAAAACTTGTTTCAATAGTCTTAAAATTGCTTCCAAAACAGGCTATTGAAATCACCAATCGGTATATAAGCGAGCGCCGTTCGTAAACCCACTCAGTTATAATTGAACAGTGATTGGAGCATGCTGTTTCTGTTGTGGTGAAGCTAACTTCGATTATCTTGAAAGCGCTGATGAACGGTGTCACCAAGAGCCTGTTTGTGCACCTTAGGCCAGAAGGGAATCCATCAGGAGGAGAGTGATGCCACGGTTCCGCTTGAAACATCGGAGCAACCGCCACACACACATACACGCGCGGAACTCTCGTTGCTATCATCGTAGCTGAAAAATAATCTGCCAGTTCCCCTGGGAATTGAAAATACATTCATGCGAAAGAGTTTATTTTCATGTTTTCTATCCATAGAACACTGCAACCAAATACATTTGGTTTTGTGATTTTTCAATCAATTAACAGAAAAGTTTCTGAATATTATTTTTCCCCATCAGTAGAAAATTTTCGTATCCAATATTGGATGCATAACATGAAAAACGGGAAATTTTTCACATCGCGAAACTCATGTATTTTTGAGCGATTATTTGCTTTCTACTCATATAATGCTGCGACCAAATACATTTCGTTTTGGATTTTTCAATCAAGTGCGATCAACGTAAGACCACGTCTTTCGGCAATTTATTACAGGTGCAATGAATCTTTAGTAATTCCCGCTCTAAGCGCACTGGCAAACGATGTTTACTCAACAATTTCTCAAACGAAAAATGGGTTTTGTGAGAAAGGATTAGCGAACGCAAAAACGACAAACGGGAGAAAGAGATGTTTGGAGGTTGAAAGGAAATTGGCAGAAAACATCTTCAATCTTCAATATCATACCACAGCCATAACATTTTTTCATGTTGAATTTATGCGATTAATAGTTACTAATATAGTTACTGATAGTTACATGATAGTTACTAATCAATCGCATTAATTCAACATGCACAAAATGTAGTGGCTGTGGTATGATATAGAATGTAACGTAAAGTGTCCGGATTCAAATACATTACTGTATACTTACTTCGATGTTATTCGTTTCTCTCTCAGGGTAAGCTACGAATATAATAAAGAGGGTGGGGTTTACATCCTATACTGTTATGGTTTATAAAATGACGCTTCCCTTGCTTTCGTTCATTTCTTACTCTACTCTCGCACCGTGAGGACTCGTTTGTTCGGAACCAAGAAGACAACTCGTTAGTCTTTCGGTAGTAAGGCACCACGAAAGCAGCTCGGATAAGCGCACCAGCCGCAGGACGTGTGAAGAAGCCACATCGCTATCGACCGGGAACTTTGCGTGAAATTCGTCGCTATCAGAAGTCGACCGAATTGCTGATCCGCAAGCTACCTTTGCAGCATTTGGTTCTTAGAATTGCTCAGAACTTCAAAACCGAATTGCGCTTCTAAAGTTCCGCGGTTATGACGCTGCAGGAGGTCTATTCGAAGATACCAATTTGTGTGCTATCCATGCAAAACGCGTCACATCATGCCCAAGGACATTCAGCTGGCCCGTCGTATCCGAGGAGAACATGCTATTAGCTTAGCATATAATCAACGGCCCTTTTCAGGGACACCAAATTTGATGGATTAGAGTTCAGAAGAGTTCATAATGAAGAAATTTGTGATAGTTTATGATATATAATTATTTGTGTACGAATGCCGCAATCGATAGTCGTTTCTAATTTGCGCTGGATATTTCCTCGGAGGACTCGATTCCTCCTTTGTACATTAAAAATCTCTTTCTGGCAGAACAAAGTTGTATGATAATCACATTATTCGAATGATAAAATGCAACAGTTTTCTGCCAATTTCCTTTCAACTTCCAACATCTCTTTTTCCCGTTTGTAGCTTTTCAATTCCATTTCTCCTCTGCAGTCGGACCATTTAGCGAAAACCGAGGTATCGATGAGTGCCATTGACTATGAATTTGATAGTGAAGAACACGATATGATATGGTGTAGTGGATATTAATGGGTGTGTCACATCAAATTGCATCACGGAAAAAACTCTGTAGAAATTTAATTTTTAGGAATTATATCTTCAGTTTTCGCTTATAATCAGATAAGAGTGTATGGATCACGTTGGCCATGCTTCACTGTCATTTTTTCGTAAATTTGGAAAAATGTCGTCGAACGAAAAAGAGCGTCGTGAATTAATCCTGCGCACTCATTTCGAGAATCCGGAGTTGTCACATCGGGACATCGGTAAGATGCTGGGAATCTTCCAATCCACGGTCAGCAGAGTACTAAAACGATACTTCGAGAACCTAACCATCGACCGGAAGGTGAAGAACGGCAAAAATGGATGCTCCGTCAGTGAAAAAGATCACAAGCGCGTAGTTAAGCAGTTTAGACGTGATCCGAGAAGTTCGGTCCGGGATGTCGCCAATAAGCTGAATTTGTCAAGTTCATTCGTCCAGCGGACCAAGCAGCGGGAGGGCCTGCGTACATACAAGGTTCCTAACCACGACGAAAGGCAAAACATGGTGGGGAAGACGCGAGTCCGGAAGCTGTACACCGAAATGCTGACGAAGCCGCATTGCCTGGTAATGGACGACGAAACCTACGTCAAAGCGGACTTTCGTCAGCTGCCGGGCCTGTTGTTCTTCTCCGCAGAGGACAAATTTAGCGTTCCGGAGGAGATTCGCAAGCAGAAACTATCCAAGTTTACAAAAAGGTACATGGTGTGGCAAGCGATCTGCTCTTGCGGAAAGCGGAGCGCCCCCTTCGTGATGACCGGCACGGTAAACGGGCAGGTTTACCTTAAGGAGTGCCTACAGAAGCGCTTACTACCACTATTGAAGCAGCACGAGGGCCCGACCATCTTCTGGCCGGATCTCGCTTCGTGCCACTATTCAAAGGACGTGTTGGAGTAGTACGAAGCCAACGGGGTCACCTTCGTGCCAAAGGAAATGAACCCGCCCAACGCGCCGGAGCTTCGCCCAATAGAGAAATATTGGACGATTATGAAGCAGGCCCTCCGGAAGAACCCAAAAGTTGTCAAATCGGAGGCGGACTTCAAGAGAAAATGGATTTCTGTTCAAAAAAAACTACAACCTGACGTTGTACAGAACCTTATGGACGGGGTAAAGAGGAAGGTGCGAGCATACGGGCTTGGGCTCGAAGTATGAATAAAAAGAAAATGCCAAAAGTTGTTTAATAGTTTTTATTTTACTGTCTAAAATTTTCAAAAGGATCGGTCTACTGGGCGAATTTCTACAGCGTTTTTTCCGTGATGCAATTTGATGTGACACACCCTTTATATTACATATCAATATTTGTTTACGAATGCTGCAATCGATCGTCGTTATTGGGAAGTTGGAAATGTTGGGAAGAAGGCCTTATTTTTACTGTGCAATTTGTAGGAGGAATCCATTCCTTCTCAAGTGTTAATAATCCTGTTCCGGATCAACGATTATTCCAGTTGTAGGGGCTTGGGGAGTGGGTACTATTTGCGCTGGGTATTTCCGAGGAGGAACCGATGCCCCCGTTGAGCGTTAATTCGAGTGTTAAATTAATTCTTCGGCTAAACGAAGTGGTATGTCTAAGAGATGAAATGTCTGCGATTTATATGCTTGTTACTTATTTGTTGCTAAGTCAACGTTAGTTCTACGTCCACTTTGCGGTATATCAAAGATATAACCCACTTCTAGTTTTTTTGTATGGGATTTTCTCTTTGTATCGGCGGTATCCATTTTCATCAAATCATGCATAGTGCATTTGAAGGAATCGAAAAATAAAACCCATAATACTGGGTAAAGCGCACTTGTTAGGAAATGATACAAAAAACGTAAAAACGTAAAAACGTAAACGTATTAAACGTGAAAACGAACGAATAATATTTTTATTGAGTGGATTGTAGAAAAAGCGCATCAACATAAACAACACAGTTTAACAGCTTGAAGCACAGACTAAAACACACATACCAACTTGTTGCCTCACTCGTCAACCCGAAAACTTTTTTTTAATTCCAGAGTTTTTTTGACACAAACCTAGGTTGAAAAACGAATTCGCTATAACATTCGTAAAATGTTTTCGAAAAAAATCTTTACAGGTAAACTTTGATATAACGTACATTTCACTTTCAAAATTGTACGTTGTATCGAATTGTACGTTCTATCGAAGCATAATAAAGTACTCACAAACGTAGTCTATAATACATTATTGTGTTGCTGTTTTAGTAAAGTTGATGAATAACTTCAATCAGAAGACGAAGCCAGCCTTTCTCATGATGTTTCCCTTCGTACTATTGATTAAAGCTTGATTCGTTTAGAATTCGGAATCACAACACCAGTTGTATTTCGGGATTGATTGAAAAAACAAAACTTGTTTCAGCATCACAATACAGATAATTCATTGTTCCATCAGGAAAAAAATATTGAATTTTTTTTCCTTTACACTTTGGAAATGTGTACGTTATATCTAGGTACGTTATATCGAGTGACGTTATATCGAGTGACGTTATATCGAGTGACGTTATATCGAGTGACGTTATATCGAGGGTACGTTATAACGAGGGTACGTTATATCGAAGTTTCCCTGTAGTAGGTAATTCTCAAGGTATAATCGTCAAAATGGGTTTTTTATTAAATATTCGATATTCGGAATATTCATGATCATACAATAACCAACAACAATAACCAACAACGACAGTGATAAAAGACAGACAAAACAGATAAATAAAATAACACATGTGGAATATCGCAAGTCTGGAAGCTTGGAAGTTGTCAATTAATCGGTATGAATGGCTGATAAAAAATGGCCAGAAGGCTTTATTCGCCATCAAAACAAAAAAATTGCTAAATTCGCTTCATAAATATACTTACTCGGTAGAAACAAAACACCGCATTGCCCATGAATTGTTCTCCGTCACGAACGCACATAAAATCCTTTTTAAGAGCAATGTTATTGATTAACAAAAAGGTTTTTATTGGTCACGTATCGACTAATAGAACACGCATTTCGCAAGAATCCTCCATTCAGGCTCGGAAACGTAGACTGAATCATTTCACGTAAGTCTATGTGATACTGAGAAAATTGGTTTCGTTTGCATTTTTTGTTTCCCTTAGCACTCTTCCGATAGCTTGATTAATGGAACAGAAAGCTCATGCCCTTGCGATAAGCTTCTTGCGATAGCTTTTGGATGATTGCCATTACGCGAATGGCTTCAGAAAAATGTAAATAATGGCATTTGGAAGCGGTATGAGGAACGCAAAGAACAAATAAAAATGAACAAACGACTATAAACGAAATTAGACCTTAAAAATTTGTTTTCAAACTCGTGTTGACGCAATTCGTTCGGTGGCGCGGTGGAAAGTTTTAGGAAAATTTCGTCGCGTTTGCTGGATAGACGGCTTTAACTGCAGGTAACGCATAAACAGCTTCTACTTATTTTTTATTCAATACATATGTTAGAAAGTGAGTTCAATAATAGTACAAGTTTCTTAACCTTACCTAAATATAAATATCAAACAGACCCGGCGAACCAGTTCCCGCTCAAAATTGGGGCTTTGAGATTTCATTCGTAAATGTTTTTTTTTCCTTGTACATTCGCAACGCCTCTTGATTTCCTATTGGAGAAGAAATGAAAGATTTTCGAATTCAATTGAGTAAGTAAAGAGTTTAAGCCAATCACTCGTAAGGTCAATCCAATGCAAGCATTGTAGGAGCATTAAGTTGACTTATATTACTTTCATTCACTCTGATAATGATGGTGTGATCATCAGCGGGCAAAGGAAGTAAAAAATACCCCCAAAACAAGCTATTTTTTACTCCAATCTCGATTGCTTCGAGATAAAAAATTAAAAAAAAACTAAAAGAAAATATTATCAAATTCTATTTTCATCAAAAATTTAAGCACTAAAATCTTGCAATTTTGAAAAGGTTTTTTTCTGGGATTCAGTACTACTCTAAATCGTATTTAAATATGTTCCCACGCCTTGTATAAATATTTGTGATTTCATCAGAATTTTAGGAGTGTTGCAAAGTACAAAAAATTATTCTTAATATTTTCAAATTTTGATTTATTTTGATCTCTCTCTCTCTCACTCACTCTCTCTCTCTCTCTCTCTCTCTCTCTCTCTCTCTCTCTCTCTCTCTCTCTCTCTCTCTCTCTCTCTCTCTCTCTCTCTCTCTCTTAGTAGTAAAAGCTACTAAACCTCGTTCTCACTTACTTGTACTCAAGGCAATGAACACACCTCCTACAAAACTTCATTTCCTGTGTACACTATCAGCAAATGGACGATAAAAATCGCTCTGTCTATGAGAATTACTCTTTTGAGATGATGGATCTCATAATTAGAGATTAAGTTGCATATATTAAAAAAAACCTTTGCCTACACATTTGAAAAGAATGTCAAAATGAAAGGAATGCATCGCAATTTGAAAAGAAAAATGCAAAAAAGCAAAGAAATTGGATAATTTTACAAACTATTTGAAACTCCAAATGGACAGACTCTTTCAAAACACCCTGAAAAGGGCTGTTTATTATATGTACTAAAGGGTGTGTCACATCAAATTGCATCACGGAAAAAACGCTGTAGAAATTTAATTTTTAGGAACTATATCTTCAGCTTTCGTTTATAATCAGATAAGAGCGTCGTGAATTAATCCTACGCACTCATTTCGAGAATCCGGAGTTGTCACATCGGGACATCGGTAAGATGCTGGGAATCGTCCAATCCACGGTCAGCAGAGTACTAAAACGATACTTCGAGAACCTAACCATCGACCGGAAGGTGAAGAACGGCAAAAATGGATGCTCCGTCAGTGAAAAAGATCACAAGCGCGTAGTTAAGCAGTTTAGACGTGATCCGAGAAGTTCGGTCCGGGATGTCGCCAATAAACTGAATTTGTTAGGTTCATTCATCCAGCGGACCAAGCAGCGGGAGGGCCTGCGTACATACAAGGTTCAGAAAGCTCCTAACCGCGACGAAAGGCAAAACATGGTGGGGAAGACGCGAGCCCGGAAGCTGTACACCGAAATGCTGACGAAGCCGCATTGCCTGGTAATGGACGACGAAATCTACGTCAAAGCGGACTTTCGTCAGCTGCCGGGCCTGTTGTTCTTCTCCGCAGAGGACAAATTCAGCGTTCCGGAGGAGATTCGCAAGCAGAAACTATCCAAGTTTGCCAAACAGTACATGGTGTGGGAAGCGACCTGCTCTTGCGGAAAGCGGAGCGCCCCCTTCGTGATGACCGGCACGGTAAACGGGCAGGTTTACCTTAAGGAGTGCCTACAGAAGCGCTTACTACCACTATTGAAGCAGCACGAGGGCCCGAAAATCTTCTGGCCGGATCTCGCTTCGTGCCACTATTCAAAGGACGTGTTGGAGTGGTACGAAGCCAACGAGGTCACCTTCGTGCCAAAGGAAATGAACCCGCCCAACGCGCCGGAGCTTCGCCCAATAGAGAAATATTGGACGATTATGAAGCAGGCCCTCCGGAAGAACCCAAAAGTTGTCAAATCGGAGGCGGACTTCAAGAGAAAATGGATTTCTGTTCAAAAAAAACTACAACCTGACGTTGTACAGAACCTTATGGACGGGGTAAAGAGGAAGGTGCGAGCATACGGGCTTGGGCTCGAAATATGAATAAAAAGAAAATGCCAAAAGTTGTTTAATAGTTTTTATTTTACTGTCTAAAATTTTCAAAAGGATCGGTCTACTGGGTGAATTTCTACAGCGTTTTTTCCGTGATGCAATTTGATGTGACACACCCTTTAATAACTGTCAATCGGGTTGTAACGAACAAAAAACAAAATTAACTTTCTTGCCAGAAGCTCAACTGTTCAACTGTCTAACTGACAATGATTAATAGATAACAGTTTGTGACATAACAGGGTGGAATGATAGACGAAGTATGTGGATCGGCAAATAAAAAAATATTTGTATCTTCATTTACCATTCCGTCATTTCATTATTTCATCATTGAATATGAAAAATAAACAAAAAATGTTTAAAATACTTACGATTCAGTGATATTTTGAGGAAAAATACACATGATACTTTATTGACGTAGGATTACGTCTTTCGGGAACATATTAGAGTACATATTGAAAATCGAAAATCGAGCACATCGTAAAAATTGTCCAATTTCAAATGCTTATTGCTCAGTCATTTCATGATGGATTGATGAAATTTCTGCGTCGATCAATTTCGGCATTCCATAACATTTTTTTATATTGAAGCAAATAATATATGTCATGAAACTAACTATCGAACAATTGAAAAATCTCAACCCCTATCCTAACCGAAATATCCACTTCCGATTGGTCGAAATTGACGACACATGCGGCGGGTCCCTAACAGAGACATCAAAACCAAGCTGCCGGGGGGAAATCAACATTGCAAATACATGAAAGTAGAGGGAACTTTTGTTCCTACCGAAATGTATTCCCTAACAGAGACATTAAAATCAAATCATTATCAAAGAGTTTGACGATGTAATTCTTCAAACATATCCAAAATCAACAGATAGCCTAACGGAATCCTACGGTAAACTATGCGGTCGTGTCTAGGACACAACCCTCCAGTGACTTTTTTTAATGGATAGCTATAGTATCGTAAGTCATCGAGAGTAGTAGCATTTTCGTTTAAAGACTATATTTCACGTCAAAAACACTGACACTGCGGGTCGTGACAATACCACCTTGGTACCGCTAAAATTATGATTTCCGAAATAATGGCCATTATTCCCGCATACACTTCACGGTAAAAACTAAATAAACGGCACGTCATTGAGCTACGTTTTACGAGTTAGCTTCAAAGATAAAAATAGGTTTTCAGGCAGAATTAACACAAAATGCAAAATGCAAATACAAAATGCAAATAGAAATTATGAATGAAAATTCACTTCTCCGTATCGAATCAGTAATTATAAATATATTATAAATAATTGTATATTGTAATGATGAGTTTTGGTGGAAAACTAATTTCGTATTCAGCTGTACCGTTGTCGGGAATAAATCCCAATGAATTTGCAGCCATCTTACTAACCGACTCCACCATCTACATCTCCCTTATGTGCGATTCACATAGAACGTTACGGAAAAGAACGTTCACTTACCGTCAACGTCTCTATCAATTCACACTTGCACTCTATGCTTGCAGCAGCACCGTCGCGTCAAATGTCAACGAATGAATTATCTAATGTTATTCATAGTGTCGCCACTTACAACAGTTTCAAATTGCAATGCCCACTTTCAAATCAGCATGCCTAAAATCAGTTCTAAATTTTGGAAAATTCAATGAAAGTTGTTGAATTATTTTATTTAAATGCTTAAAACACGTAGTTCCGACCCTTATTCACCAATAATAATATATGGACTGTTTTTCTCAGGTAGTTGCTAATGATCCCTCAGAAACTTGGATCTGAGAGATATGTGGACATAAGAAATGCTACCAAAATCAAAACAAAAGCCGAGACAAAAAGCCCAGATAAAAACGGCGGATGGGTTATACCTATGATATAACCGCAAGGTTGACGTAGGACTGCTGTTGGTAATCATTTGTGTTTTTTCAATTAGTAATAATCGCACTTCGAATATTCCTCATTGGGTAAATTATTGATTAAACTAGTGAATGAATGAAACAATTTACGAATGCAATTGCAAACAAATCCCTATTTAGGTCAATTCATGCATTATAGTAGTGGTTATCGCCGCAAATAGTTATCAACATTTTGCCTTATCATCTAACGGTAAGCGAAGAAGTTCAGTGAGCTGGCGACATGAAGAGGCATGCAGTCCTGAAGTGCCAAACATGCAGTCCTGACCGAGCCAAAGCGTTGTATTTCTACCCGCTTTTGTAGACCGTGTTAGCAAAACGCATTCCGGAGTGTAAAAATGCATGGGGGTATAAAAAGTATAAAAAGTACTGCCGAGATTTGGAATGCCGGTTCTCTCAACTTTTTGGTTTCTGAATCTGTGTTGGAAAAATGTGTTTATGTACTCGCAGCTTGCATCTCATTTGCAATGCCAATTGCCCCAGGCTCCATGGTTTTGAAGTCTGTGTTGGGGAACAATCCGATTTGCAGAAACGCAAACGAGTACAAAAGTACCCGCTGCGTGTATGCATTTTGCAATGCCGATTTCCCCAGACTCCAAGGTTTTGAAGTCTGTGTAAGGGAAACATTCCGATTTGAAGAAACGCAAACGAATACAAAAGTACCCGCTGCTTGTATCTATTTTGAAAAGCCGATTTCCCTGGCTCGATGGTTTTGAAGTCTGTGTTAGGGAAACATTCCGATTTGCAAAAGTGCAAACGAGTACGAAAGTAAGCTGCTTGAATCTATTTTGCAATGCCGATTTCCCTTGGCTCCATGGTTTTGAAGTCTGTGTTAGGGAAACATTCCGATTTGCAATAGGGCAAACGAGTACAAAAGTACCCGCTGATTGTATCCATTTTGCAATTGCGATTTCCCCAGGCTCCATGGTTTAGAAGTCCGTGTTAGGGAAACATCCATTCATTCCTGAGATGATACCTCAATCGCTGTTCAATTATAACTGAGTGGATCTCCGAGCGGCGCTCGCTTATATACCGATTGGTGATTTCAATAGCCTGTTTTGAAAGCAATTTTAAGGCTATTGAAACAAGTTTTTGGATCAAAAAGTTACAAGTATATAACGCGTAGACATTTTATCTTTCGAATGAAGTGTTTATCATACCATTTCGTTCAGTTGTTTAGGAGCTATTGACGCTCAAAATCTCGGTCTCCGGCGTAACGCTTTCGTGTTCGAAACTTTGATTTTACACCCCGGTATAGAAATGAAAGACGTAGTCCTACGTCAAAACCCAACGAACCGTCCCTCTCCGTCAATTAGCGTAAGAACACACTGGACGGCTCTCTCAAGCGGATTTTGTAATGACAGGCCGCCGCGGAGGCTCGTTAAAAGAAAGAATGCATAATTTATGATTTACCTTTGCATTCGCTCGCAAAACATACCTCTTTTATACGTTAAATTGCTCATTTGTTTTACTATTTCCAATTTTTGTCTCAGGCAAAAAAAATGCTGGATAAATTTGCGATCTAATGATATATTTGAAATTTATTTATTTATTTATTACCAACAGGCTAGAAACCCCAATGGTAGTCTTAGTATCTAAATTGACTTTACATATATTATAACATATATCATAAGAACGATTCTGCGTAATATGAATTTGAAATCTCTTAATTTATCGTTACATTTCGCATAGAGTGACCCCCCTATACAGCTATTCCATGCCAAACCAATATAGTGATTCTCAGATTTTCGTGAAAAGTGTGATATTTGTTCTTTATCTCAAAATATTAGACCCGTATTTTTTAGTTTTTCATTATGGTACGCATTCTATTTTGGGGTGGTCTGAAAAATTAATTTATTCACCTTTTTTTCCAAAAATGACTTTTTTCGAAACAGAAGGGAAAAATGATTTTTTCAACCATGGGTTAACTTTGAAAATTCATAACTTAAAAACAAAAAAAAATCACATCTTGGATATTATGTAAAAAAATCCTCAGTTTCCAAGAAAAAATATATAAAAGATAGCGCTCTCTAGTCAAAGCCATGAAAACAACAAAAAACGAATACAATCAATAATTTCGAAAACAAAATCCAAATTTTTCACACTCTTAATATTTTTCCAAAAAAGAGTAATTGGTTTTAATTTGATATATCGATCATCTAAATCGGTTTAGTAGTTCAAAAGTTATGATTTTTTGAAAAAAGTCATTTTTGGTAAAAAGGCGAATGTATCACTTTTCAGGAAAATCGGAGAACCACTATATCGGTTTGCCTTGGAATGGCTGCTATACAATATTTTCCATAGAGCTGGCGATTTGGTTTGGGGGCACTTTAACAATGTCGCCTTGAATAACCGAACCAAAGCGTTGAGTCGGTGAAGTTTCTAATTGCTTTTTGCATTCAAAATTCAGTTCAAACTAAATTCTCAACGACACCCCGGTAAACGGAAAATCATCCAGCCATAAGAAAACCAGAAAAAGTACAGCGGAAGCAAATTGGTCACCGTGTCGCGAGGTACACTTTCACGAAAGCAAGCTTTTGATTGAATTCTTTTGCAATGTTGCGAAGCATCTCCATTTTCTCACCTTTTCCATATGCATGAGGTGGCGGAGTTATAACGGTTCCTGTGTAGTATCGGTGCTACCATAAATAGAGGTAATTGGTCTGGTTGCGCAAAAACCCACTCCACAGTTTATTGCCATGATGTATGCCATTAAATAAACGCTTATGACCGAGGTCGGTGCAAATTTTTTTTTTCGTTTATACATTCACAACAAAAATGTGTTTATTTTGCAGAATATTTCACACATACAGTTTGAGTACCGAAGTCATTTTAATGGTCCCTGTCTTCGGTGGGTGACTGTGAGTTGTGAAGCTGGCAGAAATCTCACATGATGAGGAAAGGCTTTCCACATTTCACAAGACCGAAATCTGAAGGAAATTATTTTCCAGTAGGTTTAACTTTCCCAATTTGAGAAATCAAAACAGTGCACGTTAGTGTCGAGAAACTCCAACGTATGAATTGGTCCCTCGCTTGATTGCGTGTTCACAATCCATATTTACCTATCACATCTACTGCAGGCACGAATCGTAGCTGTTCCAAAGAATTTGATTGGCACCGGGAAACTATTCCGAACTCTGTGCGTTGTCAATATTTAACGTATTTTTATGCAAATTGGGAAGCCAATCGGTGGTACTGTTCTTGCATCGAGTCTGGTTTTCGATACGAACGCATTCACTGAAAATTGCCGTTGATTGCCTAACATGCAAACAGGCCCCAGACTCAGTTCTCTTGAGTTCCGCCGGTTTTTTTTCCTCCTTCCTGCACGCCAATCGACATACTGATGCACAAAGGGAAATAGTCGTTGCAAATAACAAACCCGAGAGGAACCAAAAACCGACGTTCGAACAACCGCGTTTTGCTTTCTAATCGAGAACACAGCACATCTGTTTGTCTAGTTTATTGAGTGTTCTGTTCTTTCCTTCCAGTCCTGAACGTCCAGGACGAAAGTCATTCCCTGGCAACATTTTTTTCCTAACGTCGATCCAATGGAAGGACGGTTCAACAGTGATAGGATATAAACAACTGTGATTGTGAGTAGATCTATTATTTTTCAATCGTTATTTTTTCAAATCCATTCCTCTGACTGTTTGCAGAAAGTCGTAAATCGTAGCATCAATGTGATGAATACGATAGGTTAACTCCGACCTTGATTCACAAAAAATTCTGTATGACTACATAAGTCATAATTCAGTATGTCACGAACTGTGTAATTTTGGTGTCAGCACAAACAAATGCTGAATTTCTGTCGAACTGTAAACCATTTCGCGTATATAATGCTATATCTCACGAAAGCTGTTATCATGAAGTAAAAGGCAAAAGCAAACAACGTTTATTATCAACAATATTTTTGGGATACTGACTGCAGCGTATAATTCCCGAGAAAGTGAGATGCTACGCAACAGAGCTTTATTGCGGATAAAATCTGGAGAAAAAAACCGAAAAAGTAATTTTTTACTCTCCCTTATCCATCTTCATATAAAGAAATGACTTCATCCGATATGAATGTCAGTTGTGCTGAAACTGTTTAGCTGTAGAAATCACAATGTCCTTTGTGGCGAGTTTTTCGCTCATAACCATACTGGTTCAATTGGTATTGTCCTCGGAGGTGATTTCCAAAGAGGCGGATGTAAGTTCCAGCAATGGTAGTGCTGGATTCGGGTTCGAGGTATTACTCAGCAAATTGGACTACTTAGAGTACAAATTTATGGAACTCGAATACGAAATTAAAGAGCAAAATGAGCAAACGATGCGGAACCAGGCCAGGCTGGAAAAGTCCCACGAGGGAATGACGTGGATGATGTCCCGACTGGATCAGGCCGTGGGTCAAAATTTTACCTCGATTTTGGATCAATCCTGGCGGATTTTGCAGCAGCAAAAAAGTTGCTCCAACCATGAAGCGCTGAGGAATGAAATCTTCAAACTGAAACCAATCAAAGGTCCGTCCGATAATGTGCGCGTGCTGTTCGACTTGCACCAGTTCAAAACCAGAGGCCCATACGAATCGTGCAAAGAAGAACCTAGCAAAGCTTCAGGAAAGTATCTACTTCAACCATTCCCCAGCGAAGAACCGTTTGTTGCTTATTGTGAGCAGACCAAGTTCGGCGGAGGTTGGCTTGTTATTCAGCATCGATACGACGGTTCGGTGGAGTTTTTCCGCAACTGGACCGAATACAAGAACGGCTTCGGTGAGCCAGATAAAGAATATTGGATAGGATTGGAGCTCTTGCACAAATTGACATCGCCGAAAACCTACCAATTGCTGGTGGAACTGGAAGACTATAACGGGGACTACAAATATGCCAAATTCTCAGATTTCGAAATTGGCACTGCAGCAGAAAAATATATGTTGAAGAAAGTGGGGACTTACACCGGAACGGCAGGCGATTCTATGACGTATCATAAAGGAATGAAGTTCACTACGATGGACGATGACAACGATTTGAGTGCAACTAATTGCGCCGGGGTTTGTACGGGGGCTTGGTGGTACAACAATTGCCACCACAGGTGAGTTTGATAGTATGTGCTAAAGTTATAAAACGAAGTTTATGAATTGTATTTCGTATCCTACAGCAATCTGAACGGAAGGTTTATGAACGCGAACGATGTGAAATCCGTGACGTGGTACCACTTCAAGAATGCTCATTATGGTCTGAAATATACAAGAATGATGATTCGCGCGTTGTGATGATTATGTACTTCTGCAGGTACTGAAAATCTCGTAGAACATATCAAATATATCGGATCTTAAAATGTTGAATGAAATTTCGTAATCAATAAACGTAAATACTGTTGGACTGATATCATCTTATATTTTGAACTAGCTGACACGGCAAACTTCGTCCCGCCTAAAATTTGTTTTTTGTTATCAATACCTTCAAACATTCACGTTTTCTTACTAAGCGCAAGTTCATGAGTCCAATCGCAGGACTGTTCATTGATTGATCTTCTAATCGACCCCGTTGAATTTACCTTTTACTATAAAATTCCTAGTATTTCTACCTAAACTCATCAATATAATATCAGATTATTTTCAGACACAATTCTCGTTCAAGACTTTTCAACCACTTGCAAAAAAACATGTTTCTCCGTTACATGGAATAAATTTTTTATACAGAAAATATGATAGAATAAAGACAGCCCTAAATCGGACAATTCCTTCCTCGAGTTTTGCTCTTATCAACACATTCGGCGATACTTTTTTATTGGTATAGATAGAAGAAGATATAGGAGTGCGTTTCATCACATTAAAATCCATTTCCAGTTAACAAAGATCAATTTCGATAGCGCAAACATCAAATGGACTAACAGCACTTGTCACTATGTAATTGTAGAACATATGAGAATTTAATTTTCCGAATTTTCCCTTTTGACGTGGGACTACGTCTAAGCGGAATATATGGGGGGTAAAATGAAAACCTAAACACAGAACATGCAGGAAAAAATGAAAGATTTCGAATGCTTATAACTTGAACATTTCTTGCTGGATCGGAAAGATGTTTGCATCAATTGATAGGAAATATTTATACATAGATGCGTATATATATACGCATCTGTGCATGAATATTCCCTAACTAACAAAATGTTATTTTTTAAATGTATTAGATAAACAATTGAATAAGTGTAAAATATTAGGCGTTATCTAAACGCCCTAACTGTCTCGTTTTGATTGGCCCGATTTACGGTTTCCCTAACACAGCCATCAAAACCAAGCAGCGATGGAGAAATCGGCATTACAAATACATGAAAATAGGAGCAGCTTTTGTTCCCACCGAAATGTGTTCCCTAACAGAGATTTCTAAACCAATGGAGGAAATCGGCATTTCAAATTCATGCAACTTCTAGAGGCGAATGAACTGAAAAGTTTAAACCCTCTTAAAGTCAAAAAGAAGAAGAAGAAGAAAAATTCATGCAAGTCTATTAAATCGTTTATTCTTACAGGCTCAGTTACATAAGTTTAAAGGAACTCTGAACTATATTTTATTTTAAATAGAATATATTAACATGTTTCCTTAATACTATAGTTAATAAAATAGGAAACCGATTACTCGCGGTCGAGTCGACTTTAGAAGGGTGACACATTTTCGTTAGGAAAAAGATGGGTGTAAGGAGATTGTAGCAATATTCACACTTATACTCACATTCTCATTCATACTCACACTTCACACTCAATTCTTAAAAACTATCCTTACATCTAATATGTATTACAATTCACCTTATTCTAATGGAAATGAACCGATAACTCGCAAAGGACGAAAAGGAGGGAAAAGGATATAAGGACAATCACACACGAAGATCGATAGCTTTTAGGAAGACATATATTTGGGACATGTATTGGGCTGCCTTCCTCTGGCCCGAAGAGAGTTTTCTGAATTCGATCTGCCAACATACCCCTCGCACGACCAAACAACGTGTTCGATGTCGTGGTAACCTTGGCCATAAACACAGATATTGCTGTCGACAAGATTAATACGAAAAACTAGCGCATCTAACGAACAGTGATTGGACATGAGTCGGGAGAAGGTGCGAATAAAGTCCCGACTCAAGTCCAGACTTTTGAACCATGGTTTAAGGGTAACCTTAGGGATAATCGAGTGAAACCACCGGCCCAATTCATCTTCGTTCCACTTACGTTGCCAGTTAGCGATTGTATTTTTACGGACTAAAGAATAAAATTCATTGAAGGCGATTTAATGCTGATAAATGTCGCCTTCAATTGCACCTACCTTTGCTAATGAATCAGCCTTCTCATTACCCAGAATTGAGCAATGTGAAGGGACCCAAACAATGGTAATGACAGCGTCTGGATAAAGCGGGGGTATTTTTGTTCCGACTGAAATGTGTTTCCCTAACACAGACTTCAAATCCAAAGTTTCTGGGGAAATCGGCTCTGCAAATGAATGTAAACTGCGAGTTCTTTTGTTCTCGCTTGCCATTGTGCAGACTGGAATATGTCTGTCCTAACACTGGAATATGTCTGTCTTCTAAACTTAGGAACCTGGGAAAATCGTACAGACACTAGAAGCGAATGAACTTTCCAGTTTCAAGCAAATTCGCGGTTCGAGAAGAACGTACACTTGAGAGATGTAAACTTCAGAGGGAAATATAAAATAAATTAATCGTTTGATAATTCTTCCGTACATATATTTTGTCCTAGGCATCATTCCAAACGTAAAGGGTCTGTCTTTAAATTTACGCGTAACGAAGAACAATCTATCACAATGCATGAATTGACTTTACATGGCATTTGTTCAATCTTTTTACTCATAAAGCAAATATATTGAATTCAATTGAATTTGGAAACTGTTTCATTCAATCAAGAATTTAATCAATACAAACGAATGATTGCTAAGCTTAGGTAGTCCCATGTCAACCTTGCGGTTATATCATAGATATAACCCACCCATTTTTCCTTCAGAGTTTTCTGAAAAATTTTCAATTGTCATGAAATCATGAGTTCATGTTTAAATGGAATATTTTTGTTTGAAATATGTGTATTTTGTATTTTTATGGGACCCCCTCTCCATTCTAGAGGAGGGAGGGCTGTCATACCATCATATAAACATTTCTCACACCCAAAAACCCTCACATCCCAAATTTGGCTATATTCGCTTGATTAGATCTCAAGTTATGCAGAAGTTTGTGTTTGTGTGCCCCCTGTAATTTGTGTTTCATTTGTATATTTGTATAGTTTAATGTCACTTAGACTTAGACTGACTTAGACGGACTGAATGGGGATCAGCTGGCTATGTACGTGCGTAGCTATAGGCCGAATTCATTAGAAGAGGCTCATGACATAACTATGCAGCATTCCAATGCCGCATTCAGGCAAAAATTAGAAAACAAACAAGGTCCTTCGATCTACAGAATTCCCGAGCAGAAGGCTCAAACAATTTCACAAAATCAAAAGTCATATAATCCAAAAACCAATCAGAATAATAAACCCGTATCTGGGAGATTCAGATCTCAAAAAGTAAATAATGACGAGGCCGTTACTATGAGGACGTACCAGTCGAAAATGCAGGTTCATAATAATGAAGTGCGCAAAACGAAACCTAAAGCGGATTTGACGTCGAACGATTCAATTTTAGAATCAGAAGACGACGATTATTTTGAAGGCGACGAATTAAATTTTCAGATGGTAAGAAAGGAAAAGCAAAAAACATAAAGAATAATAATGTTATTCCTTATCTGACTATCCAAACAACTAAGGGCAATTTAAAATTTTTAATGGACACAGGTGCCAATAAAAATTATATTTCGCCCAAACATGTTAAACTCGAAAATTGCAAAGATGAAACAGGAATTCACGTCAGGAACAGGAATCAATGGCAAACATGACATCAATAGATCAGCTTCATTTGACATCTTCCAAATTAGGAAGAAAGTAAAATTTTATGTATTCGATTTCCACGATTTTTTCGATGGATTAAAAGGGTACGAAACACTGAGATCTCAATGCTCAGTTGGACATCGGCAGAAATAAATTGAAAATTGGTAGAAAAACGTTTAACTTCGAAAAGAAATTTCCAGGGAACCACAAAATCAACATTTCAGAACAAGAATTCCAATTTGTAGAAATACCAATAAAGCAAAAAGGTAGCTTTCTTGTTGAGGAAGAAACTCCATTTGATTATTTTTCAATTCTTCCCGGTTTATATCAAATTAAAAATGGCATAGCTATAGTAGCAATAAAAAGTTATTACCCCAATAGAACAGTACAACTGAACGCTAATGAAATTGAAATTGGAACCGATTGTTTTAGATTGAAGGACATTCCAAAAATTTCACCAAAAGGAAAATACTGTTTTAGGAGTGAACACATGAACGATGAGGAGAAAAAGCTTTGGAAAGGGTTATAGATGCCAACAGAGAAATACTTTATTCCGACTCGGATAAATTAACTTTCACCCATAAGATAAAGCACAATATCAGGACTTCAGACAATATACCAATACATACAAAATCCTATAAATACCCACAAATTTTCGAAACAGAAATCCAACAACAAGTGGAAAAAATGCTTAGAGACGGGATAATAAGGGAATCTATATCACCTTATACATCGCCTATATGGGTTGTCCCGAAGAAAACTGACGCTTCCGGGAAGAAAAAGTTTCGTTTAGTTATCGACTATCGAAAACTAAACGAAAAGACAATTAGTGATAAATATCCCATCCCGGAAATAACGGAAATACTTGACAAACTTGGCCGAACTTGTTATTTTTCTACAATTGATTTGGTGTCCGGTTTTCACCAAATTCAACTTGCAAACGAAGATATCGAGAAAACAGCTTTCTCGATTAACTCCGGAAAATATGAATTTACACGAATGCCATTCGGGCTGAAAAATGCTCCAGCAACTTTTCAGCGTGTTATGGACTGCATCTTGAGAGAATTCTTAGGGAAGTGTTGTCTCGTCTATATGGACGATATCATAATCTTCTCAAGTTCCCTAGTGGAACATAAGAAAGATCTCATGAATGTATTGAAAAAACTAAAGGAAGCAAATTTAAAAATCCAGATAGATAAATGTGAATTTTTCAAAAAAGAAGTTCACTATCTTGGACACACTGTTTCAGAAGAAGGTGTTAAACCAAACACCGACAAAATCGAAATAATTAAAAAATGGCCGACTCCAAAAACCGAAAAGGAAATACGTCAATTTCTTGGTACCTTGGGATACTACCGCAGATTCATTAAAGATTTCGCGAAATTGGTGAAGCCCTTAACTGCTTTACTTCGTAAAAACACCGAATTCGTTATATCCCCAGAAACAGTCGAATGTTTTGAGAAATGTAAACAACTTCTTACAATGGACCCTATACTCATTTATCCCGACTTCACGAAGGAATTCATACTAACCACCGATGCCAGCGATTTTGCCATAGGGGCAGTTCTTTCACAAGGACCCATAGGCAAAGATCGACCAATCGCGTACGCATCTAGGACCCTTAACAACACCGAAGAAAATTATTCCACGACGGAGAAGGAATTTCTAGCCATCGTTTGAGCTGTGAAACATTTTCGACCATATCTTTATGGACGAAAATTTAAACTTCTTACGGATCACCAACCACTTACTTACTCCATGTCAGACGCTAACAGAAGAATTATAAGGGGGAAAATAGCATTGGAGGAATTTGATTATGAACACATTTATAAGCCTGGCAACCAAAATGTTGTAGCAGACGCTTTATCAAGGATAAAACCAGAAAAATTAAATAATAATGAACTTGATCTTGAAACTGATCACTCAGCAGAAACCAGTGATGATTTTTTCATATGGTGTACCGAAAAACCCAATCAACAGTTTTAGAACACAAATAATTTTTAAAATAAATCATTTTGATACGACTATACACGAAGAAACATTTCCAAAATACCACCGATTCACTATTGTAAAACCAGAATATACAGAAGCAGACATAGTCGAAATTCTCAAAAGTTACCTTAACCCCAGAGGAATATCTTGTCTAAAAATTCCAATATCATTAGTACAACTCGTTCAGGAAACATACTGTAAACATTTTAAAACAAAATGCAAATCCTGCAGAAATATTTTTTCCCCGAAATCGAGCGAAAACTGAAAATATTTGTTAGCTCCTGTCATATTTGTAAAAGAAGCAAATACGACAGGATGCCCCCAAAATTAGTTCAGAAATCATTTTTCGGCTCAAAACAATTCGAACGGGTTCACATGGACATATTTTTCATGAAAGGCCAAAAATGGCTGACCATCGTGGACTCCTTCTCCAAATTTTCCGACGCCATACCACTGAAAACAAGAACGATAATAGATATAAAACGCGCTTTTTCCGAACATATCAGGCACTTCGGTAGACCGAAAACGATAATTTGTGATCAAGAGCCCGCTTTTACATCAATAGATTCCGTCGGTTTTCTAAACGAACTCGGAATCGAAGTACATTTCGCGAGTAATTCTAATTCCAATGGAATAGTTGAGAGATTTCACTCAACATTAATCGAACTTTATAGAACACTAAAAACAAAATATAATGAACTTCCGATCAACGATCGGATGAATATAATTACCGACATCTATAATAATACATTTCACTCCGTGACGAAACGAAAACCACGTGAGCTAATATTTAACACAGATAATGTTACGAACGCAGCTGACATAATTGAGCAATCCAACAAAATCCACTCTGCAGTAAAATTAGAACTAGATAAACGTAAACAAGCTTCCGAAAAGAAGCATGAGAATCGTGAAGAACCCAAGCCACTCAACCCTAACGACACGAAATACATAAAAATTATTCAAAGGTTGAATAAAGATAAAGACATTTATAAACTTTCTACCATAAAAGAAGACAACCATCTAACCTTCAAAGACACAAATAACATTAAAATCCATAAAAACCGCATAAAAAATTAACAAAGACCACTAAAATCAACACCATATTAAAGAAGCCATTTGTTTTTTCCTTTCAGAATAATACTCATCAAAACAATAAGCACCACCAACTATAAAGAAATAACGAATAGCAATGGATTGGTTGCGTTCAAGATCAAAACAGCAAGAATTTATTAGAATCGGATATGTCAGAATGTTGCATAGAATCAACCTAAAGACATTAAATGACAATATAGAAAACATAGAAAAAATCATGAAATCGTTTAAAACTATAGAACACCTAGAGCAAACACTAGTAGAAAAAACCAAATTAGCAAAAGATAAACTCAGGAGCCTCCTACCACATAGAATAAAAAGGGGACTTTTGAACGCATTAGGAACAGCCATTAAACTCATCACGGGAAATCCTGATAACGATGACCTAATGCATCAAAGTTTGGGAATATTAAAAACACAAGGAGACAAATTAGTGAACAACCAGATGAAACAAATCCAGATCAATGAACTTTTTCAAAATAAATTGAATAATATTACAGACTCTATTAGTAAAATTGGATCAAAAATTACTAAGGAATACAACACAGTACAGGGAATAAGAACAGATTTAGAATTCGTCAACCTTATCTGGAATATGGACAAAATTATCAGCATATTATAGGACATCGAGGAGCAAGTAGAGTTTTCTAGAGTAGGCTTGATAAACAATAACATACTCTCATTGGAGGAAAAACAGTTAATTTTAGACAGGCTTAAGACACAAACAATAAAGCTAAATTACTTAGACGAAATTTTCCAATATACCTCAGCGAGTGTCGGTATCAGCAACAATCAAGCAGTCATATTAGTAAAGACCCCCATTTTGGATAAAAAGACGTACGATTTGTTAGAAATCCATACTTTGAGAGTTAACAATTCACGGATCGATACGAACATCAACCTGGTAACGAAATATGGCAACACAGTTTATTACCAACCAACAGAATGCGATATTTGCGATGGAAAT
The DNA here is from genome assembly GCF_029784135.1 of Toxorhynchites rutilus septentrionalis. Classification (NCBI taxonomy): domain Eukaryota; kingdom Metazoa; phylum Arthropoda; class Insecta; order Diptera; family Culicidae; genus Toxorhynchites; species Toxorhynchites rutilus. The sequence goes on from NC_073745.1 coordinate 136,707,288, forward strand.
AACCTAATTGAGGACGATTGCATCTATAAAATATTAACTCACCAAACACCCAAATGCTCGTTTGTAAAATCAAAACAAACAACACAAATCAAAGAAGTCAAGCAAGGAATCATCCTGATCGACACAACAGAAATCGTAGAAGTAAAAGACTCTTGCGGAGATTCAAGGATGGTTAGCGATGCCACAATAATCGAAACCGAAAACTGTACCGTCAAAATACGAAATTTCACATTTTTTGGACAACCTGACGTAACCTACCAGCAAGAATACCTGATCCCAATATACAGCAAGCCCCTCCAAAATGGAAATTTTACAGACCTTGACGATGAAAACGTCATGCTACGAATACAGAACTTGGAAGAACTCAATGAAGTTCAACTTTACTTGAACACCACACAGCACCGGGTAACAATTGGAGGTACAACCCTCCTCATAATAACATTTATCTGTTTCTTTTCCGTATATTTCTACAAAAAAGCTAATAAAGGAAATGAAGTAACCAAAAATCCGCCAGAACCTCTCGTGGCTACTCAGGTGAACGAAACTGAAAACAACGGAAGTATTCCATTATCCCTACTTCCGGCGAAGAAGGCAGAGCAAAAATGCATCCCGAAACCATGGATCGAGCTGCCAAAACTTCAAACGAGGACGCTTGAAACTTAGGGAGGAGACGTTACGACCAAATGTACCCCACACGACCACTTAGAGCAACAACGAATCATAACAACCGATGCAACCAGGATCAGATTGCATTCAGAGGCCTCCCATCAAGACAATCGCGAGCCATAACAACTGATGAGAACGGCTGACCACGCGACATCATTCAAAGGAACCCGATCTGGAAACAACGCGACCGTACGGATAACAAGGAATCTGCTGACGCGAGATACCGACATTATAAAAAGGCAGGGAACAGAAGATAGCATTCAGTCTTAGTATGAACTTTGATGTGTAATCTTTAAATTTAGTGAAAATAAATTTATTTTTTATATCGTAATCGCCACTTCGGTCATTACTTACATACTACTTGTCGATACTCTCTATTTATTTGATAAAAAATATTTTGAATACATTTCTTCTTTTGATGCATAATAATAACACACACATTTGACTAAATGTGCGCGCAAGAAAATTTCGCGAATATTTTTTCGCTAATTATTTATTTCACAAAATTGTGAACAATCTCTATTCCATGCATCGGAAAATTGGGTGTACACCTTAAACTTCTCCAAACAAATTAACCTTTTTAGTAAGATCTTTGCGAATTAGCGTACTATTTTCGTCAGTGTATGACGTAAACACCAAAATACTACTCAGGCAGTGTTGGTTTTTGTTTTCTGTAGGAGTTTGAAAAAGTTTTTAACAAGACGGCAAGTAAGAGAAACGAAATAAAATTTTTACACGTACAATGATACTAAGTAAGACTTGTCGAGGAAAGACATTGCAGTTCACAGCAGCTGCTGTAGAAAGAATCCACTCTACAGTAAAGAAAATCATGAAGAAGTGGAAATACGAAGGAACCATGGAAAATCTCCCGGGTAGAGAACGCAAACGGATCCTATCTTTTGATGATGAACGGGTAATTGTTCGAACATTGCGGTAGAACCCTAAAACAAACATTCCTAAATTGACTACCGACTTAGCCGGCATCATTGGGAGATCTGTCTGCGCAGACACTGTCCGGAGGGACAGGAACAATCAGCATACAGGAACAATCTGAGAGGTCGTGTTAGCCATGAAAAGTATTTCATCTCAAAGGTGAATATGAAAAAAAACGACTGCAGCTTGCTGAGGCATATGTAAACAGACCTAAGGAGTTCTGGAACAATGTCTTTTATACGGATGTGCCGGAAACCAATATCTTTGAATCGAATGGAAGACAGATAGCGTTGAGGAAACCAGGATCGGTGCTTCAGATTCAGCATTTGGTTACCACAGTAAAACATGGCGGCAATAGTCAGATGATGTATGGTACATTGGCGGCTTCTGGAACTGGAACCATGGTGTTTATCGATTCGGCGATGGACAAGATAGTTTAATTGATCTTCCTGAAACGTAACCTGTAGTCTCCCGTTCAGAAATTCGTTCTCCCTCGTGATTACCACTTTCAACAGAATAATGACCCGAAGCAAACTGACTTCGTGGTGCTGGAATATCTACTCTATTATGTCCCAATCAACTCAAAACACCTCCGAAATCACCGAACTTGAATACTATTGAGTATATATGGTGGGAAATCAAGAACCATCCATCCATCAAAATCCAGGGAACGAAGCGGAACTCAAAACGACGATTACGGAGATCTGTTAGGCACTTCCATCTACAGTGACCAGAAATTTTGCCTCGGTGCTTGCAGGAAGTGCTAGACGCCAAATGAAGGCCATACTAAAAACTAGGGGATTGATTATTGTTATCTGTCAACATTTATAAACTGATTTCAATTTTTTTTTAAGAAAAACTTGAACTGTACACTCACTTTTGCAAAGTCTTTATTGGAGATTATTTGTTTGTATTTTAAACATGATATGGCAATGTGATCATTTTAATTTTTTTCTCATCACTACATGAGAATAAAATGGATCGATTTTACGATGAATATATGTCGCATTTAATTATTTACATTTAACCACGAAAAACTTGAAAATAACAAACCAGCACAAGTTGTATACTCAATTTTGCGATTAACTGTATGTAGTCAGGAAAACAAACACGGTTGGGAATATACGAAGAAGGATCAACCTGCATGGAGATAAATTCATGGTATGATCTCATGAATCCAGAGTGAAAATTTAGCTCGATCAGCTGCTCAAAATTTCCGATCACCATTAGGTTTATAAGGATTTTGAAAACCGTCGGCAAATTCAGCGAAGTTTAACTTAAGGCAATATTCTGGTCCAGAAATTTGAAAAAAATCAAAATTTATTTTTCTTCATATTTCTCTAGTTTAGGCATTCAAAATTATACCCTAGAAAAGACTTACCGAAAATCCTATTATTTAACGAGTTAGAACCATCCTAGTGATGCGGTATCCAACCTGGTATGGTCATAACAAAGAACTTCAAACGCGCATTTCTCGAAACTAGTTTTGTCAAACTGGCGTACATGATATCTCACGTTCTACTGAACCGATTCATGTCGAATTTATATGAATACAATCTGCAGGCATCTCTCTATTGCATGAATCACTGGAAGATGATAATTTAAAAAAAAACGGGAAACGTAAGAAAAAAATGTTTTGAACCGCATTTTGTTTTTCAAACGGCGGTCATTTTGTCAAAAAAACGATGTTTATGACATGTCCGAGGTTCATGCGATAGCAGCATTTTTACTGATTCAGAATCTATTTGATTTTTTTTTGTTTCAGATAATCAAAAGCGCTGGAATCGTGTACGCCATGGCACAACTTTTTTTTGAACCCCATAACTTCATCAGCTTGTAACTATTCTAATTATGAATAATTTTTCACCGTTCAATTTTTGTTTTATGGTTGAAAGAAAGATGAACAAATAATGATATAATGGATAGTAAACATAATTTTCGTTTTATTTTTACGGAGCTCGAAAAAACGTCCGAAATTTGTATCTCTACACTAGAATACTCCCTTAACGATTAATTATTTACTCGACCGTTAAACTCAAAGTGGTCATTCAAACGTCGAAACCTTCCCGGAACAAATAAAAATAATTCTAGTCTTACACAGAAAATAATCCAAACCAGAATATGTTCATTGCCCCAAACTACCAGAGCCAACTTCTTTATTTCATAGAAATCGACAGGAAAAAATATTAGGAATCGTTTCGATAAGCTGCTGCCGTTCAATTTTCATGCAAGCGGTAGTCTGCCGTCGCCCTTTTTATAATTCCGCTCACGCTTCCACTGAACTTGGGAACCCACAAAATAAATGTTCGCTGCCCTAATGAAAGCCGAAGGCCATTTTTTCCACCATAGACTCCAGTTGCCCCAATCCAATGCATGGTATTGGTCGTCGACTTTTGTGTCCTCTTTATTAGGATAACTATTGGATGCCGGGGAAGGTCTCAGAAATGAGTAAACTTTTGTCCGTAAACTCCCAATGGAACAATTGCAACGCATTTTCACCGGGTATTCGTTCTCTTTTTTTGGAAACGGTGGTACGTGTCTAATAAAAGTCTCCGTGCCAATCAACACTACTCCGAGCGTAAGGATAAGGGCGCTCGAAATAATAATGTCTCGGTATGTCCCGATGGTACGATGCAACGTTTCGTTCGAATGAGTTGTGCAAGGTTGATTATCTATTGGGATTGCAACTATTAGGAAAATAAAATGGCGAATGTGAAAATTATATAAATTAATTATCAATACTATACTGCGAATCTAACTTAGATACATTTTTATGATATTCGGATTTTCAGTATGAAATAATATTTGTATAACAGCCATTTCCGGTACTACACAATCTGATTTCCCAGCATCTCACATTTTAATAGCTTGCGTTAGATTCATCTTCAGGCACTTATCTTTATATTTACATCTTGACAGTAGATATACACATCAGCGTTATTAAATATGGCGAAAGCTTCAGCGAATGAATGTCGTCCGCATACGAAATACGAGTTGCACACACTTCAGAAAACTGAATGATGAAATACAATTTTCGGTAAAAGCATTTCCGGTGACAGCTTGTCATTCTGTAGTATCTGTCACATAAAATTTGCATTCACTTGACTCTCGGAAAGCACGTCGTGCTTTGTGCGAGGAAAAGAAATCTTCTCCAATGCAATTCAATCAGATTGTTTTATGCTGCTGGCTAGAACGTATACCCGAATTCTCTATTTGCAGAGCAGCCAGTGCGTTGTAAGATCAAATCTACAAGATTGAAGCGACCACGTTCTCGAAATATTCCTAAAACGCATAATACTTCCTGTCATCTGTGTGATTTAATATCCGCACTTTAAACAAAATGATGTTCCTTATGAATGCCTCCGAAAGAAGATAACATGGGCTAAGAAGAAACTCAGACGGGAGGAAACCTACATCCGCTTCCTGCTTCTCACCCGAGGAAACCTTGTTTGCATCATTTACGAATAACTTTTGAGTATACGGCACCAGCGTAGTTGCTATCAACTTTATGCTTCCCTGCCGAAGACAAAAGAAACATGTTAGTCATTTAGAGGGGGCGACACACCGACCGGAATGAGAAAAGGATTCCCCATATATTTCCGATGTCACCTTTGTTATGAATTCTTTGAAACTTTTACAGTGCGGCGAAAAGTTTTCTCGTTCATCACTCATACAGAACGAAAAGAAACAACATACCTTCTCTTACATAAACTGAAGAGATAAAACTCAAACAAAATTCGCTAGTTCGGTCTGCGATTGAGCAAATGCAAAAAGAGAGAAAAACAAATTGGAACAAACAGTTGATGCAATATCAATCGACGTTTGATTATTTTTTTTTTAATTAAGGTACACCGGGGTAAGTGTACCATCGGGGTAAGTGGATCAATTGATTTTTACAAAATCTACTGTACATTCGTTTTGACCTAAATGAACGTATTATAACGAATCGATCCCTAACGACACCCCTGCACCAATACTACTAACAAATCTAGTACACATTTATTAAACGCAATACGCGAAACTTCATGTTCAGCTCTAGAAATAGTTAATTTGCGACGTCCATGTAAGCTTCGGTAAAACAATTGTTCTGTTTCTCAGGTAATTATGACAAAATGTTAAACAAGTCTTGAATGAATAAGAAATGATTATAAGCTAATTTATTCATCATGATACACTTCCCCAATTATTAAATTTAACAGGGGAAAGAGGATCTTTTTTTTTGTTTACTTAGAGTGCATCATAATTAGTTGGCTTATTTCGCTACCTGTTGGTTCAATTTATTCCTTATATCATTATAGGGGAACTGGGGGTAAACCCGGCATCCCCTGAGTTTTACTAGAAAACTTTGATTAACTATGTTTTTGAACACTGTACATGTTAGTATCTATTATTTTCGACTTCATCGAACCCATCGTAATCCATCCAATATCAAAATATTCATCCAAACAAACGCGATTTTATTGGATAACGAAGGATGACGTACGGAAGCTAGTTTTCGAACTTGCTGAGAGAAATAAAATCGTTCACTCTTCCAACAAGCTAAAGAAAATGACAGGACGCGATTGGTTAGCCGTTTTTTTTTTTTTTTTGAAGCGGAATCCGAATCTTACGTTCTCTATGCCGGAAGCTGGATTTAAGTGTTTTGATATGATTAGTTGGATTGATTCCTTCATCATTGAACGGAAAATAATGGCCATTTGATGGTCTTAACAATGAAACAATCACCAATTATTTCGAACGTCAATTTCTGAAAGTGATTCCGAAAACACGGCCAGTCGTCCTGAACTATGACGGCCATTCAACGCATATCAGTCTGAAACTGATCGAAAAAGCTATGGAGAAGCAAGTCGTGATTTTGAAACTCCCACCTCACACAAGCCATTCAGTTTCAGTGGATATTTCGGTGTTCAAATCCTTCAAGCAAAAGTACAGGCAGCGTAAACACTACGGTGTGAAGGCTTCGAAATCGGTGTTTTCTTCACTTATTTCTCAAGCAGGGAACCAGTTTGATAAAACAAATAATAAGCGGATTCAAAAAAACAGGAATTTTTCACTTTTTTGACAAGGTAATTTCTGAGGATAAATACGAACCTAGAGCACTTGAATGATTCAAACAGAATCAACAAGCCTCAATGTGTGAATTGAAGGAGCCATCAATTTTAAAGGATGTACACGATGCCAGTGTACAAGCAGGAGATTGGGCTACTCGTAATGGATTTTTTGAACAGTTCCTATTGGAATATGTAAAAAAAAGTTGGTCTACATCAAAGTCCACAAGAAGAAAAAATATGCCCCGGAGCCGAAGTGATCACTTCATCGGATACTCAAGAGCACCAAAAATTGTGACAAAGATTCTACTAAGAAACGTATTCCAATTGCCAAGTGATTAGAAAATTTTAAATAATGGACTAACTTAACAAAAAATGATGTGTTTTTCTCAATTGCCTTTCAATCTCTACACTATTTGAGCTAATAAAAGTTAATAAGATATAGTAGCCTGTTGAACACTATTACATTGTAACGGATAGTCTTAGCTCTGTCGAAGCTATCCGTTCAGTGAGGCCGGAAAAGCACTCGCCGTACTTCCTTGAGAGAATACGAGAAATTTTGAGTGCTTTAACCAGACGCTGTTATGTCATTACCTTTGTCTGGGTCCCTTCACATTGCTCAATTCCGGGTAATGAGAGGGCTGATTCATTAGCAAAGGGAGGTGCAATTGAAGGCGAAATTTATCAGCGTCAAATCGCCTTCAATGAATTTTATTCTTTAGTTCGTAAAAATACCATCGTTAACTGGCAACGCAAATGGAACGAAGATGAATTGGGCCGGTGGCTCCACTCAATTATCCCTAAGATTAGCCTCAAACCATGGTTCAAAAGTCTGGACTTGAGTCGGGACTTTATTCGCACCTTCTCCCGACTCATGTCCAATCACTGTTCGTTAAACGCGCTACTCTTTCGTTTTGATCTGGCCGACAGCAATATCTGTGCCTGTGGCCAAGGTTACCACGACATCGAACACGTTGTTTGGTCGTGCGAGGAGTATCTTGTTGCCAGATCGAATTTAGAAAACTCTCTTCGGGCTAGAGGAAGGCAGCCCAATGCGCCGGTGAGAGATGTGTTGGCTGGTTTAGACCTTGATTACATGTCCCAAATATATGTCTTCCTAAAAGTTATCGATTTTCGTGTCTGATTGTCCTTATATCCTTATATTCTCTCTTTCCTTTTGCTTCGCGAGAAATCAAATCCCTTCTTATTAACAATAAAATAAAATGAAATGTTAATACATATTAGATATAAGATTGGCTTAAGAATTGAGTGTAATGAATGTGAGTGTGAATGTGAGAGTGAACATTGTCAACATATCCTTTTATCCCTTCCTTTTCCTGAAGAAAATATGTCACCCTTCTAAACTCCAGTAGACCGCGAGTAATCGGTTTTCTACACCATTAACATTATAATTAAGGAAAAATGTTTATATATATTTGTAACAATACAGTCAGGCGTTTGGCTCCTTTAAACTTATGTAACTGAGCCTGTAAAAAGAAACGATTTATAAAAAAAAAAAGATATAGTAGCTTCATTTTCTTCCCTTAACATAGGGGTAAGTGGATCACCCGGTATCCTGTTTTCAATTCGCTTCTATAGTGTTGTAGTCAAACCCAAGATTCTAGTTTCATACCTGTCTCCTTTACAATACCCTCAGAATTATTTCATGTTGAGTAGATGAGAAAATACTCCTTTTTTAGAATGTGACACTAAGTTGAAGAAGGACTTCTTATTTTTTTTTGTATCCACTTACCCCGGTTTACCTTATACGAGTTATTCTTTGTAACTGGTCAAATTTTAACCAGGACGAGAGACACTGATGACATGAATGCTGCAGGAAGAGATGAGTTTACAAAATGCACCGTTTTACCTTCCTATACTCGCGCATAAGTTTGACAGACCGAAAATCATAAGGTGACTGAATCAAACTTGGCTATTAATCTCATTCAATTATATCTTTTTTTCGTCGGTTTCCCTAGGGACCGACACTAAACTTTTCATTAGGAAAGCATTCTGTAAAAATAGTTACACATTTAATATTCAAAGTATTGCCCATCGCTGGTCACAACTTTTTCCCATGTTTGGAGAATTGCTGGTCAACCAGGCCATGCTGCATCGATCGAAAAAGGTAGTAATCGTACGGAACAATGTCTGAACAATATAGGACCCCTTGGAAACCCTGAAATGGATAGGACCTCCCATTTCAGGGTTTCCAAGTGTGTTTTGACCGGTTTCGCGACATGCGGCCGAGCATTGTCGTGCTGCAAAATAACTTTAATAACGTTTTTCCTTCAGTGCACGGCTCAAACGCATCAATTGTCGACGTGTCGGTAGAGGTCCCCATTCGGTTTTAGCAGCTCATAATACACCACACCCAGCTGGCCCACCAAAGAGACAACATAACCTTCTGACCGTGAATATTCCGCGCGGCTGTCGATGTTGATGCGTGGCCAGGGTATCCATACGTTACCCATTTGGGATTGTCGTAACGGACCCACTTTTCATCGCCAGTAACGATTCGATGCAAAAAACCCTTTCTTTTATGCCGTTGGAGCAGTTGTTCGCACGTGAAAAAACGGCGTTCGATGTCTCGTGGCTTCAATTCATACAGTACCCAATGTCCTATCTTTCGGATCATTCCCATTGCTATTAAACGATCGGATATGGTTTGCTGAGCTACTTCAAGTGTATCTGCAAGTTCTAGTTGCGTTTGTGACGGATCTTGATCGAGTAAAACCTCCAATTTTTCATCTTCATACTTTTTTTGGAGGTCCGGAACGTTCTTCGTCTTCCAAGTCAAAATTACCACTTTTAAACCGTGCAAACCACGTCTACACGTTCGCTTAGTTGAAGCATGGTCACCATAAACTACCATCAAAATTTCGATGACTTTCCGCAGCTTTTTTCTTCATATTGAAGTAATGGAGTAACAAAACTATGTTGTTTACGCTTAAACTTTTTGACATATACTTAAAAAGACGCGCAATGACGACAGCGTTCCAACGAATGTCTGGAAATTTGATTCACTGGAATAATACCGAAGAAATTTACCGGTACACCTAATAAAGATGATGGATTGACGTGATAAAAATATATATAATAAACATTATCTTTCAACCCACCTTATGACGCAAACCGCGCCTTTGTTTACTTTTCCTTGTTCCGTGAAATCAAAACAAACATTTTTGCGCCCTGACTCAATCTCAATTTGTTTTTCAGAAATATCACCAGAATTGCACGTCAGGTAATCAAATAGGGATAATCAAATGTAGTGGCTGTGAAAACTAAACTAAAAAATCTTCTTCCGTATAGCTCTGAGCATTTAAATTCGCCAAATTTTCATTTTTGTTGAAATTGAAACGCATGATGGAATCTACCTAAAATCACAGTTTACATTATCAAATGACCAAATTAAATTACGACTGATTTCTTAAAACGGCGTATTCAAAGTCATGATATTTCTTTCAAAAAATCGTAACGCAATGTGGATGTGTGGTTGAACTATGATTTTTGACAAAGTTGCTTGGCAATAATGGACAACTTAGGAAAAATAACATTTCCAATGTACTGTTAAAAAATCATACTTGAAAAATTCATTTAATATTGAAAACCCTGTATATCCCTTCTTTGATATTTTTTTATATATTTTTAAAAAAAAATGAAAATCCTTATAATTTAACAAAGTTTGGCATACAGTGGCGCCGTGGTTATATCTTCAAAATGGAGATATGAATTTTTGACCATTTTTGAAATTTGAATAGTTTGTAAAATTGTAACCTTTTAAAAAAAGTAGCATAAAAAGTAGCAAAAAAAAATAGAGTCAACATGCGAGTGTCCATGAAAAACTACATATAACGTTTTATCCTAGGATCAACCGTTCTCGAGATGCAATTTTTTTATAGTGAAAATAATATTAGTGAAATTTTTATACGATGTCGGAACCTTAGTCGTAATGTCCAGTAGCAGTATGCATTTTCTAATATTTCACGAACACGATTATGATTAAGGTACACCGGGGCAAGTTGAAACGAGTTTCAACTCAAAATCAAAATCACTAAATCAATAAATTGAATCTGTTTGAAGCATATACAAGGTATAACAGATGACTTTTGATAAAAAATAGGAAGTCACACTGGATGTTTCGAAAAATATAAATTTTGAAATTTTTTAATTTTTATATGCATTGTTCCAACTTGTTTTGTAGAGCTGAACTATCATGAGTTTAATGTGTAATTATGCTTCTCGAACAATCTACAACTGATTCATGAAACGCTATATTGAAGGAATTACATATGAAGAATCAGAAAAAGGGGTTTTGATACACGCGAGATGTGAGGGAGTAGTCAGATACACGCAAAATGGACACTACATACTAGGAATTAACGAGACAATTACGAAACATTACGAAACAAAAACATCAAGAATAAGGTAAATGATTTTGGTTTGTCCAGTCGAAAATATGATCATGGTTTGTCCACTTTTTTGATTGCTCTAATTCAGCGCACCTGTGTCAAATCAGGTAATGGAATGTTTCAAAACATAACGGGTGTTAAATAAAAAATGAGAATTTTTTCAATCACATTATAAAAAAAAAATTTTTTCATCGATTTCAGTATTTTTTATTAATAACATAATGTATTTTCTTCAAAAAAATGTCAGTGAATGTTTGAATAAGGGCCGTGGTCTGCTGTTCGACGCAACTTTGTCGACGCAACATTTTCCGGATACAATTCCGGATTCTTGTAGTCAGTTGCTTCGTGTCCTTGGCCCTCCAATTGTTTTTATACACTAGGGCACTGAGTGAGCCAAAGAAATCCTCTATTGGGCGGCACTGAGGCAAGTTTGTTGGGTTATGATCTTTCGGCACGAAAGGGTACCTTTTTCTCCTCAAGATACGCCAGCGTCTTCTTGGCGTAATGGGAAGACGCCTTGTCCGACCAGAAGAACTACTTCCCATCCACGTGATGCTCGGCAGCAGGATTTTATCGAGGCACTCTTCTCGATAGATTTGTTGGTTGATTGCCAGACCGCTCGGCTTAAACCAAGGCTTTGAAATGCCTCGGTCGGAAATGGCGATGTACAACATAACCTTTTTTTCAAACTTGTGCTTGAACTTGTATTTCACTTCAGGCGGTGTGGATGACTTGTCGCTGGAGTAGTAATTATCATTTCCTGGAATATGCGTTTTGGACAGCGGAAAATAGCTTTCGTCGTCCAGAACGAAAGACGTCCCGCGGTATTTTTTGGTCATCCACCGACACTGTGTCTTCTTCCTGCGGACGATTCCTTCTATCTTGAGGGTCCGATGGATCAATTCGTGGGAGCAACCATATTTCCGACCGGCGTCACGCAGGCTGGTTGCGTCCTTGTTGTCAAACAGCTTCTTTAACGATGTCTTCCTCTGCTTCGTCATTATCGTCTCCGGACGACCACTTCCGACCTTCCGCTCTACGTTCAGGGAACCCAGGATACGATATACCGTACTGACAGGTACATTTTCTTCCTTAAAATGTGCCACCGTGAACTTTTTTCCTTGCTGGAAATGCGTTTCGTAGAACCGCACAATGCGTTCGCGGAGCACGTGCTGTTTCGACGCCATCTTTGCTTTGACTATATGCAAACTAGAAAAACCAAACACCAAAGAGCAATTTTCTTGGAGAAAGAAAATTTTACGCTCTTTATTTGAGTTACTGAAAGGTATTGAAAAAATTCTCATTTTTTATTTAACATCCGGTATAACTAAAATTGTTTTTTTTTCATTATTTACAGTAGTTTTATAGTTTATTCTTACGGATTCACATGTTTTGAAGGATTATATAATCTACCTTCTATTGGTGTCGATGCGCCCCTCATTTGAGCTAACTTTTTATCAAACACCAGATGATTGTTTGGCACGTATTGAGACCTTTTCTGGATTATAACACTTACAAATATTATAAACATCATGTTTGCACACCATTTGTAACAGATTTTCATAGCTAAACCATGTAATTAACGCATTTCGATGACCTCAATTCTGATCATGAGTTGTCCGATTCACTAATGTTATTTTGTCCTGATGATTTCTATGGCAACCGCTGGGCGCGCTGCATTTTATTTATTGTGTCCTTCGCGCATAGCAGAAATAAATTTTCTCTGTGTTGAGTGTATAGAGATGAACTCTTTTAAAATGCCCAATAAAAGGCAATATTCTGAAGAAAACCTAAATTATGAATGGATCAATATGATAAAAGTAAAATCAATCAATGATAAATGCAGCATCGATGTTTTTCATTTAAAAATCGTGATTTCTAAAACCGGACAAACCATGATTTTTTTTTTTGTACAACCCATAGTCAGAGGTGGACAAACCATGATCATAATTTCTCTTTGAAGAAAATCATTAAAAAAACATAAAAATTTGAATAATGTCAACGCCTTATGGTAGAATTAGCAACTAGAGACTTAGGGCTTTTCAAACAATCTAAACTCGTATTGATTATATGTGATTTTCATGAAGAAAAATCGATTTGCATTTACTAGTTGCGTGGAAACACCCTAAATCGGACAAACCAAGGTCATTTACCGTACTATTTTAGTCGCTTTCGTGTCATAATAGAGCCACTCAAAACGGCCACTAATGAGGTTAATTGAATTATTCAAATATTGATATATTACGTAACGCACTCAGGAAGGGAGAAGAAGATGCCTTGTGGAAACTTGTTTAGAAATAAATCCAAATAAGTCTAAACATGTTGAAGCAAATGACAATTTGTTACATGTTATGTAGGGAAGAAGGAGTCCAAAATAGTAAAAAAATTATAGGAGGTTGTGTCCAAGATACGACCGCATTGTTGACGTAGAACTACGCTGGTATTTTATATAAGTCGCTTGTTTATACCTTCGGATATTATTCTATAGTAGAATAATCTCTGAAATGATTTTTTCATTGTAGAATCAGTTGACGATAATTGATTGATGATTCATTCTTGCCCTCGCAAAACAATCGTATGTCGCAATTTATTTCATGTCAATGCATTGAAAATTTACCTCGAAGGCTATTCTGGTGGCCTTTTTCGAAATTGACATAGACTCGGCTACAGTCGATTATATACATGTTGCACCAGCACCATTATTCCATATCTCATAACTACATCAATATATCTTTGGCATCGCATGTAAACAACAACAATGACAACACTTGCAAGTATCAAATATCATGCTACATGTTATTTAGTATTGCCTCAAAGGAATCGCACCTCTAGATATCGTTCGTACAAACGTAAACGTAAGCGTAAACCAAGCGCCAAACAAGCGTTCACCATAGCATGCATACAGAGCCATACATTGGTGGCTTGAAACTACTAGCAATAAAAACATTTCTCATCATTTTGCGCTATTCTCAAAAGAAACGCTTCTGTTAATATTACTGGCCTCGAAAAGAGTTGCATTACTTTCTCATGCTCGAGAGAAGCGCAGCAGTCACCCTCAGTGGAGGAAGTTTTGCTACTGGCAAGCAAAACCTAATCACATACAAAATTCCAGAACATTTACTTTCTTGATGACTAAACAAGAGAAATAAACTCTTTTTGTTAATAACAACCTCGAAAACAGTAGCAATGCTTCATTTTGATCAATATTAGCGCAAATGCAATCCTAGTTGAAGGCAGTTTTGCGACTGGCACGCGAACCCAAATAACTTATAACATTCCAGTAAGACATTCAAGATGCTTGGTATTCCCAGATAATTTTTTGGTGCACAACCTTAACGTCTGCTTCGCCATAACGTCAGTTTAATGCATTGATGCATTCTCAAAGGCACCAACGAAGCCCTTATGAAGACGGAAAATAAACAATGATAACTGCTTGGAAAAATACTGAATTATGCCACACAGCTTGTACTCTGCTGTAACACCCATCGATGCGAATTCGCTGATGAGTTTGTCAAGAGCGACCGACTTCACCACCAGCGGGGGGAGCTTGATTTTGGTTGCTGTCTGGGCGTTTACATTTTCGACCGACGCGCCGAAACCGCCTACTTCGCTGTTGTTCGGTGCGGTGTCACATTCGCGAAGACTCGGTTCAGTGCGAGCGCTTTTCACTGCACCAACACCACGTGCATCATTAGATGACGCTTACCTCGAAATTTTATTGCCCTTGACAATGCGTTCGTTTTTTGCAGGGCTCGAGCCTGCCTTCCTCTTCTTCTTGCTCATCGCACACTACGCGAAGCGTCCAATTTATGACGCGGAAAGAAGAACACACGATACGAATAACGCGGAAAACGAACAGAAAAATCAAACGACGATTTCCAAGTTGGATTACCACTGGTGGGGTCCAATCTTAGATCGAAGCGCAGCGAAAGCAAAGTGAACTGGATTACTCAACAGTCCGATGCCGAATGAAAGTTTGCCTTCTTCTTCTTTCTTTGTTTTTAAGAGGCTTTAAACTTTGCAGTTCATTCGCCTCTAAAGTTTGCCTCAGCGAGATCCACTGTTTATACTCTAGGCAAGTATTCCCCATCATTCTTCTTCATTTCCTTTGTTCACGGAGACGATTTCCCCTCCGTTGATCGTCGATAAGTTGCTCGTTATTGATAGTTCTGTTCGGGAAAGCACTCAAATGGACAGAACAAATGTATGGGAAAATAGAAACACTTAAAGTTTTCATGAATTTTAACCATTTACTAACCAGGGATTCTAATATATGGCATATTAAACAAATCTTACGGAATTTCCGATTCGTTTAGTATGTAAATCGCCAAAATCCGTTCGCGGCAAAAATTGTTATTATCGTTACCTTTATTTCATAAAAACGTGACCTGTTTTCTGATTTGACACCCTTAATGAAAGACGTAGTTCTACGTCAAAATTGGGTTACGTAATATTTGAACCACCCCTAGTTGCAAAATTATCAAATTTGACTTGTATCATGTCTGTGTATTTATAAATTACATAGAACATACTGAGGAACGAAACATGAATGATTCTTATTTTTCTAAATTTATCATCATTCATTCATACAGCAATTACCGACAAATAACATCCGGCATCTGTAGCAATGTTTAAAAAATAGTCGATTTTCACTGGTTTCAACTTACCCCAGGGTTGAAAAAACATGGGGTGGATTAAAATGCTCAGATTTATACGGAAAAGGATTTTTTTGGTTTATTTTTCAAAACCACTTCACTTGATTATCCTTATTTGATTACCTGACGTGCATTTCTGGCGATATTTTTGAAAAAATCAATGTTTTCGGACCGATTGAATCAGCGCGCAAAAATTTTGTTTTGATTCCACGGAACAAGGAAAAATAAACAAAGGCGCGAATTGCGTTAAGGCATTCCAGTATTCTGGTAATGGCTGTCACAAGGTGGGTTGAAACATAATGGTTACTATACATATTTTTTCACGTCAATCCATCATTCCTAGTAAAAGTTATGGCTTCCGTTTTAACTTACACCGAATTGCTACTTGGCCCGGTGTACCTTATTTTAAAAATTAATATTCATTTTTTCTCAAAAACGTATTTTTTTTAAATTTTCAAAAAAATATATCAAAAGCTCTTACTATTTGCAACAAGTTACTAATACATCGGAAGATGGGTACTTTTACAGGGAAGAAATTTTTCTAACAACAACTTTTCTATGTTTTCTTTGAAGAAATTACAACTAATCCTAATTTTGTTTAAAGCCAGAATAGCAGTATAGTATATTCGACAAAGTTTCAAATCATCTTAAAATATGATTTTTTGTCCAAGATGTCAACTTTCTATCTTTTATAGTTCCGGAATATTTGGCATTTTTGTATGGAGACCCCTGAAAAAATGATGTTTTTCTCGTCTCGTTGGCTATTCATATTATTTTTTAAGAATTTAAAAGAAATACAGTTTTGGGAGAATATATTTCAATTTTCAAAATAGCTTTTCTTCAATGTATTTTTTTTTATTTTTTTTTATATAAAAATTTAAAGAATTTCCTACATTTACCCTTTGGCCAGAAATTTGTAGTTATCTGCTATCTGAGATGATGCTGCCAACTTCTAAGACGCGTTGGCATGGAATTTGTCTATTATGGATTAGTCCTGATTTTTCGCGTTTTGAATGCGTTTTCGCATGAAATAAATGTTGTAGTTGGCATTCAAATTTCAATGTTGTTTAATGAAAGAATAAAATTCAAATAATATAATTCTAGTGTTCAGAATCATGAAAACCTAACATTTGACCAGAAGTAAAATTGAGTTGTAACTAAGTTTAGATCATTTTAATAATACTGGAATTTTTTTTTTATCTAAATCGTTTATTTTTACACGCTCAGTTACATAAGTTTAAAAGAGCCGAACTCCTTACTGTATTGTTACTAGAATATATACATTTTTCCTTAATTCTAATGTTAATAACGTAGAAAACCGATTACTCGCGGTCGACTCGAGTTTAGAAGGGAGACATATTTTCTTCAGGAAAAGGAGGGGAGATACTGATATTTTAGTTCCTGCAAAAATGTCAGTTAGGCCCTTATTATTTTTAATGGTAGCATTAATTGGTGAAAAAAATGGTTCGTCCATTGTTGCGCACAATAAAAACGGCATCACATACTTCCAGAAGTCCTGTTTAATACCGTCCGTTCTGAAAGCTCGTAATTGCCCGTTTTCATAACTCGTTCATGTTCGATTGAATGAGAAGATTGATCATCTTTAACGATACCTTAGCTATCAATAGCGAAAAAGTTCTTAACAACGGTGTTCAGATATACTTTGGGAACAAGTACCGAAAATTGTCCATCCAAGACGTGGTTTCACGGCTATTGGTTCATGCTTTTTACCTTCTCGACTATTTAGCGGTACATATAGAGATAGCACACTCTCTTAACACTGACTCCTGTATCATGGCACTAAAAACTTTATGGCAAGACGCGGAACCCCAATGCAGATTTTCAGTGATCGTAGAACCAATTTCGTTGGAGCAAGCAAAGAACTCTCTGATCCTCTGGATCATGCTGGAGTTTACATCGTCAACAACATCATGGAACTTCAATCCACCTACATCCCCACATATGGGTGGTAGCTGGGAGAGACTTATACAACCGTAAAAAAATCTTGCAGAAATCCGTCCTAAACGATCGTTCACCGATGAAGTGTTGAGGAATACTTTAACTGAAATAGAAAATAGTAGACCTCTAACATACGTACCAGTAGACGATATATCATCAACGGCTCAAAACCACTGCTTATATTTAAAAATACCCTTCAATTCAGGCTTATCAAGGAGGGAAAAAGATATTGATACGTATTACTTATTATCAGAAATTATCGAGAACCTATGAACGTAAGAATTTATTTATTTCGATATCTGTGAAGTTATTTGAATACTTTTGTAGGGAAATTTAAATACATTATCATCGAATAAATATTAAAATTACAAGAAGCGTTTCGGTTCGTTGCTGAAGCATCATTCATTTTTATTAATTCGATTATTTTTACCTTTAATAACAATACATTCGTTATGTAGTGGATTAAAAAGTAACACTTTTTCCCCTCCTTATTATTGAATATTTCTTGTCTTTATTGTTGGATTCATTCAGACAACCAATTTGAACAAACCAACCTATTCATCTCCTCCATCTTCGACATTACCTGCTCCATCAGTATCTGTACGGCCGCATCAATACTAACCTTCTAACCTGAAAATAAATAAAAAATATAGAAAATTATACTTACCTTCTGTTTTAATAAGAATCCTGAAAAAGTGGTTCTATCTTCATTTCGTATCGCTTCGTTTTCTGATAGAGAGCCGACTCTGAGTTTAAGTCTATCTCCGAGCTAGCGTAAACTTACACACTTTTAACAGATGGAAAGGGAGTATTGAAGAAATGTAAATACGGAGGCGATCTGGCGTGGTGGTAACATTCACGCCTCTCACGCTAAAGGTCACGAGTTCAATTCTCACTCCCGACATTCTTCCAAAAATGGGAAGTGAAAGTGACGAACCAGCCAAATGAGTTGAAAGTCACTATAATACAGGTAAAAAAAAGAAATGTAAAAAACAATTTTTTTTTTTTATTTTAAACCATTTTAAACCATTTTTCATAAAAAGTGCTTCCTCAATGAACCTTACATATTACGACAGAAGTTATACAAAAACATATGATTTATTACAGTTGACGGTATATTCAATACACGTATGAGTTTTCCCTGCACCTAAACATAATTTTCTAACAAATAGCCATCCAATCGATTCCTACAGGTATTATGCTCTCATGCAAAAGGGATGTAAACCGAAGCGTTTACCAACTCCGACAAAAGTTGAATTATTGCCAACATGAAATATAGGTGTATGATGCAAAACGCCCTCCGTGGCCCTCACAGAGCAGTCCCGATTTTGACGCTACAGGGTTTCCAATTCTTATCACACGTACACCTACACGTTCAGGTGTGATCTATGGACCCTGCTAACCGAAATTGAAAACGATGAGAAATGGGCATTACCACATGTCCGCTTCAGGCACGATGGGTTCGCAGATTTTGCTCATTCTTCGGATATATTTGGAAGGTGGCTCACCAGCCACACGTTGGTGGATATCTAATTTCATGCATTGGCCAAAGCTGCATGTTTAGGCATTCCCAGGTTCGCATGAAAAACGACAAACCCGATTCAGAACAATCTCAATCGCCCCGGGCAAAATATCCCAGCATTGTTGTCCATCGTGGAAATATGACGGTCCTCCTACTTAGGTTTCGCTCAATAACGCCCGGAGCATTCCAGACTAGCTTTTATTTATGTTGACTTTGATAAACGATGTCTTCTCTCGATGTGCTATCTCGAAACCATTTTCACGCGAACCGGTGTGGGAGTGTGTGTGTATGTGTGTGTATACATGGAAGAAAATGTGATAGATTTCTTTCCCTTGAAACCTGGATATGCAAAATAAACCCAAATTATCCGGAAATGAAGGCTATTCCAGCACACTCTGGTGGTGTTTCTATTTTTACGTACTATTGTATCGAACGACCACTTATAGGAAAAAAATCTAATAAATCATTACATCTGGAAAGGGTTCTTGCTTCTTGAATAATGTATTTCTCAGTTGAACGCCCTGTATTAAAATAAAGTACGCAGCTGGAGCAACTGAAGATAAACTTATAATTGAGTTTCGTTTCGTCGCTCTTATTATCATTTTCAATTAGATCCAAAAATATAGTCACTAGCCACAGAGTTGAACTATCAAATGATTAAACGAAATAAAATCTTCTTTAGGCATTTTCTAACCTTAACTGGTTTTTGACGACTTTTTACTCATGCTTCATCTGTATTAAACGATTTCGATAGACATCTCAACTCAAACGTTTGTCGATCCGCTGTTTCCATGTTAAGTCACTTTTTCGCTTCGGTAACTTGAACTTAAATAGACACAATTCCTTGTGCAGACAATTTATGCTTTATGCTATTTAAAACTCGCAGCACAAACACATAATATGGAAATCTGAGTTACACCAAGGGACGCATCCGCTTCGCGCGAATATGAGATGGCTTCTGGCGCCGAAGTCATTCTTGGAATTAGCATGCCAACAGCACACGATGGTATCATCATCTGTTGCTTTCATTAGAAATTTATACACACAGTTTGCTAGGTAGGGCAAATGTTCGAAGCTATGCGTTCATAGTTGCGTAGGTATATGCATCCTTGGAGGGATGGAAGTGACGATTAATAATTAATCCTGCTAATAATGACTAATGAGTACACGATGAGGAATGCGACAATCCGCAATACTAAGTGTGACGATTAAATATCGAATCTGAAGGTGTGAACATTTCATGTTTGATTCATATATATTTACTTATTATCATCTTCAAAATTTATCCATTCTTTACTAATAATTCATTGTTAGAAACAGTGTTTGAAGTTATTTTCCGTCATCTACTTTATAAATCTCCCCGCTTTATTCTCCACAACATTCACCAACATTAATCTTGTTCTGTTCTAACGAAATGTCTTGAATCTTTCGGGACGGTGAGGTGCAATATTATTTTGAACTTCTCATTTTCCACTCTCAATAGCCAATGTGGACACAGTGGCGTAGAGTTCGTGATATTTGAGGATACTTAGAACAAAATTTCAGCGAAAGTAAAAGAGATAGCAGGTTGAACCTTAGAAATGAATTGTAAATGGTTAAAGAGCTTCAAATCGACTTATAGAATCAAAAATTGTAAAATGTCAAGTATTATGTGAACGCGCTAAACCCCACGTTTTGATTGGCTTGATTTGTGCATCTCAAATTGTACTGCCCAAAAAAGGCAAACTGAATACAATTTGAATACATCAACACTATTGCGAAAACAAACGTAGCTACCCAGCGTGCATATCATTCTATCGAGGCTCGCGAGTTGTTGCCTTTCTTTTCTTTTCTATCCTATGGCTGGCAGTAAACACGACAATTTTGTTCAATACAATGGATACCTGAAGAGAAGCGGAACAGCGCGTCGCAAGCTCCACCCTTGTATGATTCTACCGCAAGTTAATTCAAATAAATTTCACTCGCTTCGACTACGCTACGAACCGATCATTCAATTTCTAACCGGAAAGCAAAGCGGTCTGCGGAAAAATCGAGAGAACTGTAGCCGCTCCAATATCGTTAGCAAAGATAGCAGTAGCAGCAGCAAACGAGTTTCAATTTTCCGGGCTTCCAGAGTGTAGAGAATAAGAATGAGAGAGCAAGGGGATTTTAGAGAATTTTTATTTTAGAGAAATATCTAGGGTAGTTTAAGAGGAAACAGAGAACTTCGGGGAGTCGGTTGAGTACCATACGAGTGATTGGTTATGTAATGAACGTTGGTGATGCAAACAGCGAGCTAGCGCAGTGAACGGAAGTTGTTAATAACAGAGTCCTAATATTTCTCCAGAGAAGGCAAGACTCGACATTTAGCGCATTGTTGTGTGATTTATTCTCTATCTTATTTTTTTTTTTATTTTTTAGTCTTATTATAGGATCCTAGAGATGGGATCCAATCGTTAAAAAAGGACACAAACAAACATTTAGAAAAGAGATGAATTAACAAAAACATGAAGAACCAAATTTAATGGGCCTCAGTGAAAAATAATATTTCTATGAGAAATAAAATAAAATAGAGAAAAAAAACAAATGAACATGGAACATCAAGTTCACAAAATAGAGTACTGGCAAGCATACAGAATGCGCTGCTGACCAACATTAGTTGTTGCTTGACTTCGCAGTAAATTTTGTGCTTGTCGTGTGATATGTTGATGATTTACTATAGGTATTATCAAGTTATGGTGAATATTATTGTCATTTACAACGCTGTGGATAAGTTTAATAGTCTGAAATTCGCGTAGTCCAAGAAGAGGCAGTATTTCATGAGAATCGTCGGAATATGATTCTAACGTTGGATGGAGAATTGGTAGTCTGTATATTATTTTCAGACACCTATTTTGCCACACTTGTATTCTAATTTAAATCGTTTATTTTTACAGGCTCAGTTACATAGGTTTAAAGGAGCCGAACTCCTTACTGTATTGTTACTAGTATATATACATTTTTCCTTAATTCTAATGTTAATAATATAGGAAACCGATTACTCGCGGTCGACTCGAGTTTAGAAGGGTGACATATTTTCTTCAGGAAAAGGAGGGGATATGAGGATATGTTGGCAATGATCACACTCACACTCTCAATCACACTCATCACACTCAATTCTTAAACCTATCTTATATCTAATATGTATTTACATTTCATCTTATTCTTAAGAAGGGATCCGATCTCTCACAAAGGAAAAGGAAAAGGAAAAACTAAGTGTATAAGGACAATCACACACGAAGATCGATAGCTTTAAGGAATACATATATTTGGGACATGTAATCAAGGTCTAACCGAGCCAACACGTCTCTCACCGGCACCATGGGCTGCCTTCCTCGGGCCCGAAGGGTGACTACTAAATTCGATCTGGCGACAAGATACAGCTCGCACGACCAAACAACGTGCTCGATGTCGTGGTAACCTTGGCCACAAATACAAAGATTGTTGTCGGCAAGATTAATACGAAAGAGTAGCGCATCTAACGAACAGTGATTGGACATGAGTCGGGAGAAGGTGCGAATAAAGTCCCGACTCAAGTCCAGACTTTTGAACCATGGTTTGAGGCTAACCTTAGGGATAAATCGAATTAGAATAAAATTCATTGAAGGCGATTTGACGCTGATAAATATCGCCTTCAATTGCACCTACCTTTGCTAATGAGTCAGCCCTCTCATTACCCGGAATTGAGCAATGTGAAGGGACCCAGACAAAGGTAATGACATAACAGCGTCTGGATAAAGCACTCAAAATTTCTCGTATTCTCTCAAGGAAGTACGGCGAGTGCTTTTCCGGCCTCTCTGAACGGATAGCTTCGACAGAGCTAAGACTATCCGTTACAATGTAATAGTGTTCAACAGGTCGTGAGGGGCGTGTCCAGCGCCCAATGAATTGCTGCCAATTCAGCAATATACACTGAGCAAGGATTCTGAAGACTGTTGAAGGTGCTAAAAAATTCGTTGAACACTCCAAATCCTGTGGACTCATTCATAGAGGACCCATCGGTAAAGTACATATTATCACAATTGATATCCCCATACTTTGCATCGAAGATCGTTGGAACGATCCTCGATCGAAGATAATCTGATGTTCCATGGATATCCTGCTTCATGGACAGATCAAAATACATTTGTAACATCCGTTCATATTGGCCTAAAGCGATGACTCTGCCATCACTAAAATAAAGCTGAGCCGCAGACAACAAAATCTGCCAAATGTCAATTGACAGGGTCATTGTAAGCTCTGCGCCAGCTCATCTGGGGGACCCCGCGTCCTTAACAATGGACTGGTTTGAGCAAAGGAGAGGTCGCGTCCATGAATGGGGCAACTACCGTCGCTCAAAAGGATAGGGCATAATTGTGCTCGGCCTGTCGGCATTGTTCCCTTTTGTCCGTTTTATGTGGTCTTTCTTTCTGTTCGTGACCGTCTCCGGAAGTAGAAGTGCGCGTCGTGTAATGTAAATGTTTTAATTTAAATATGTAGATAAGTGTAGTTTTCAGTAATGTTAAGTATTGTTTGTTTATTAGGTTTCGTATTACGTCCACGTCGTTGATAATTGTTGACGTCGTTAGAGTTTAAAAAGAATAAAAAGAAAAGGTAATGAGAAAAATGATTCGAATGGGGACGCCACGGTGGTTAACTTCTGCTGGTCAGGTCCGACCAGTGGGCCTTTTCTTTATTATCTACAGTCGAGGACGCAGAAGATCGAAGAGGACACGACAGGAAGAGGCCCTACGGAAGGGACTATCAGTACCGTTCCAGTTAAGAACCGAAGGCCATCTGATTAGGGAACGGAATTTTCCTCCCACGCACGCCGAAAACCATCAGACCGCAAGTACTGTGTGCTTTAAATATTCCTTCCTTGTGCTTCGATCCTTCCAATAGGTGGAAGGTCAATTCTAAAAAATGAGTGACACTTATTGATCCCCAATAGTACCCCTCCGTATCTGTCATCGCGGTCCAAGCGTATTATATTAAAATCGTGGAAAGAGAGATCATTTTGAGAAGAGAGCCAGGTTTCGGACAGAGCAAAAACATCACAATTGAGTTTATGAACTAGAAATTTGAATGTATCCAATTTAGGCATAAGACTACGACAATTCCACTGTAAAACAGTGATATCTCCTGTGTAACTTGGTTCCGCCGCTGAGAATCACCCATTGCACCCGGATCACGAATGCACGTCTTACCTTGTTGGCTGTTTGACTCTCTCTGACGAGAGCTGCGGTTGTGGTAATTGATCAAGCTCGAGACGGCATATAATATATGGTGGAATATGAGACTTGCCTCACACATCCTCCTTCCTCTCCGGAAAAAGAATTTCAATGCCATAGAAAAAAAACTTGTAATTGAGCACTTAACATGCATGTATTGAAATAAATTAATAAAACAATAGATTAAGAAAATTAAATGGAGCGCTTTTGGTTGGTCAAAAAAAATCACAAAAGTGTGATGAACCAAGTGCCCACAGGTTTCTATGGTAACTGTTTCTTTCTATTATCTATATTAGTAGTTCATTAAACGTTTAACATTCCGCCTAACATTCCTCAAGGTTATTTTGTAATTCTTCTACTCAAACGCGTCGTGCTGAATTTACCGTCGTCTTTACTTTGAGATCGCCCAGTCTCATCCTATTCGCGAATAATACTTAGCATAACTTTCACCGTCAAATGGTGATCATTATCAGAATTCATTGTTCTTGGGAAGTCTTCTTGAGCAGCATCCCACAGCACCCAACACTGTACTCTGATGCTCAAACTTTGTAGATTTAACAGGTCGTGCAACGGTGCACCTGATTGGATGATCTATTATTTGATTATGGACATCCTGATATTCCGATAGTCATCCAAGCTTCTTATATGGACCAGTCAACGGAAAAAATTCTCCAACTTGGCTTTAAGTGGATGTTTTGCGTGAGCTATCCCCAATGTTTAGCCTTGAAGCTTTTGAAGGATGGTGGCACAACCAGTTTCCACTATGATTCCTCCTATGGAATCTAGATCGCCGCTACGGATTTTAATTTCATCAAGCTCATCGGCCACGTTTGAGTTTCCATGGCATGAATAACGTTTCGTCTCGCTTCGTGCATTCACAAATTTCCTCCTCGGTAAGAAATTCATTGTCCCTTAAATCTATGTTCATATGGACTTATTTTTTTGAAAAATATATTATCCACCAAGTGCCTTCCCAACAAAAAGTATGAGAATTATTCCACTGTTATCACTGCCGTGCTACCCCTCCTACTCCTACCCACCTACTGATTTTGAGCATATTTTCTCTCAGTTGCTGTGAATGATTTTCATACAAAACTTATTATTAGTGATGTATCTTCGCTGTTAACTTGAATCAATACAGTGTCCAATGCCTTAGGATATACATCTGGAGACAAAATAGTTTTATTCGACTCCGAACATGCGAAATAATCATGCGTCGCTTTACGAGCTTGAATGCGCTTTTATGTTCTTTGCCGCAGCTCCATTTCAACGCTGTGGTAACTGACCACAAGGGAACATACATTCTCGCAAAATTCTCGATGTAGGCACAGTTGAAGCGGATAACTGTCGAATTGTTTAGATATTTTTCATCTTTGACACTTCAATATTAAAACTATTTTCACTAGGCTCGTGTTCCAAAAAATCTAAAACGCGTCTGATTGAACGTGCATTTAGAGAAAGGTTATTGGATCTATGATTTGCAGGAATTGGGTAATGTCTCTCTCATCTGTTTTCTGCATATAAAAAAAACAACATAAATATATACAGTATTATTATCCACAGCCTTGAGATTACGCATCATTTCGCGCTGGAACATTTCGGTGCGCTACTGATGCCGAACATCATACGAGTGAAACGACACATTCTGATTGATGAAAAAATATGGTAATTTCACGCGATACATCACTTTATGCATCTGATAGATAGAGCTTGGCGAAGTACAGTTTGCATCATACAACTTCACATCATTCATCTCATCGATGAGGGGTACGGAAAATATTCTCACTTAAGGTGAAGGTGGAAGCTAGCCACAAATGGCTGCCACAATGGCGCTCATTTCTTTCATCTCCCTCCCTCACCCCTCGCCCGAAAATCAATAATTTTGCGAAACAGTGTGAAGAAAATGATCGTTTTCGCACACTTCCCACACTATCAACCAAACTCTAATCGATTACTCACAAGATATTAAATTTTCATCAGCTGTCGCACTGTATAGTGAAAAACGTCGGAAAACTCGAGCAAGTGCTCTGAAAGTTAGATTTTCATTTTTCAATCTTCGGCCATGGTTTTGTTTGTATAGGTGAAAGCATCGTTATATTTTCAACACTGGTGCCAGACAACATCATCGAAACAGCTATCAAAACCACTCAATAAAATGTTATTCCTGAGTCATAGCGTTTCATGTCATGAGAATCAATAGCATAAAATTGTGTTGATATCAATACAATAATTATTTTTACGTTTAATGGGTCTATAATGTAAGTTTTAGCAACTTTAACATTGGGTAAGAAAATTGCAAAGCTCGGAACACTGCCACGGCTGCCTATGCTTTCAAAAACAATAAACGGAAAAGTATTACATTCAATCGAAATGCCTCGGCCAACGAAGAGAAGGGTTAAGGCTCTCCAACGTGAATGTGTGAAAACAATACGACCAACGAAGGAAAATATTAAGGAATGATCAGCATCGAGTTAGTATGCGGATGCGGAAGAACCTGTTAATATCAAAAAAGCCCCAATTCGCATGTGTTATAAATTTGCTCATGTTACGCTCGCGTATAATTAGAATTTTAGTTCATATGCAAATGCACCTTCTATATATATTTATGTTTGCAATTGTTCATCGGAACATATCGTTCATACATTTAACTTCAGTATTGAGTTTTTAATTTTTTTTCACATGTATTCAAAGACCCGCGTCAATGAAGCGCCACACAGTCAGATAAGTGAATTGATCTATTTACGTGTGCTTTGCTCTTCTCTCACAAACACTATTACCCCATTTTTACACGTGGGTTTACCTATACTACTACAATGGCTAGCTTCCACCTTCACCTTAATTGCTTTTTCGGTGCTCTCATGAACACCACTCAACTAAGTTCGTTTTACGCATACTCGTCTGCGCCTTTTTCCTTCTACTCCACCAACCTATTTTGATAGGCACATCTGTGTAAAGATGTGTTTGTATTTCTTCTGCATGCATATATCAAGCGAGCGGCCTTCTTAGCTCGCTATGTATGTATGCGTTTCTCCCTTTTTATCTTTTATATGGCTCTCCCAGGGCACAGAATTTTGCGGTTCTCTCTACACGCTTTACTCTTGCATGATAGACGCTTGTCTAATCATGTTTTTCCCTCAGCCAGCTCTCTGACTGCATTGGGGTTTCTCACAGCTCGCTTTTTCATTAATATTTGCGGTTCTCCCAACACGCATTTTATTTCAGCTGTCCTCTCAACACGCTATTTGTCATAATTGGATCTTTTTCTGTGGCTCTCCCAGCACACATTTATTTAGGTGGTCCTCACAACACGCCTTTTTCCTTAGTATCTGCGGTTCTCACAACACGCATTTTATTCCAGCTGTCCTCTCAACACGCTGTTTTTTCCTATAGCTGTTACTACTTTATGTGGCTCTTCCAGCGCACACTTAAATCGGCGGTTCTCACAACTCGCCTTTTTTACTCATGTTTGCGCTGCTCTCAACTCACTGTGTACTCGCAATACACCTCTCTATTTCGCAGCGCACATAGAAAATTGCGACTCAACTTACTCACTTTTCCCTGAGCACAACAAATCCATTACTTTGGATTCACTTCCTCAAAGGTCGCACCAGATTATTTAATGGAAGCCAATGGGTGATTTCCAGGATATTTTTTTTGTTTTGACAGTTGTATTACGCGATAACACAACACAACCTGTCACAGTCGCCAAATGTGTAACTTGGTTCCGCCGCTGAGAATCACCCATTGCACCCGGATCACGAATGCACGTCTTACCTTGTTGGCTGTTTGACTCTCTCTGACGAGAGCTGCGGTTGTGGTAATTGATCGAGCTCGAGACGGCATATAATATATGGTGGAATATGAGACTTGCCTCACACATCTCCGACCTCTCTATTTAAATTAGACATCAAGAGAGATAATCATTGCAAGGAGGGGCCATGTTTGCATCAATTGCTGCAAAATTGTCTTTAATACTGGAAGCATTGCGGTGACAATGGTTCTGATGGAGTCGGAAACATTAAAACACGTGAAGATTTGATCCACAAGGTCAGATAACTTTATAAATCCCGATTGGGAAGTTGAACTTGACGGAAAAACAGGGACATTTGGGGTTTTTGATGTTCCCTCGAGTGCTGGGTCGTTCGAAGGTGAATCATTCCCACGGAAGCCAGGAGGAACCTGATTTTGCTTGTCCGCTGCACTCGTTTTTTTAGGCAAACTAACAGGGGGTATCACCGGAGGGACTTGTCCTTGAACTTTGGGAGTGGTCACATTTTTGCGTCGGGAATTCCCTTCAGAAATAAACGGCGTGCCCCCGTTAGCTGTATCCGCTTCCATTTCGTCAATTGGCAACGTAGCGAAAACATTGTGTGTATTGATTGATTGTTGTTCTTGAGCCAGTGGAGAAGCGCCTTTCAAAATTTCTGCGAAAGTGCGTTTAGAGCGTTCCCTCAAAGAGCGCTTCTGTTTCTCCCAGCGAGTCTTGTATGTTTCACAAGCTGAGAGCACGTGTGAGGATCCCCCGCAATATGGACATTTATGCTCAGTCGCACTGCAGGATTTTCCCTCATGTTGTTCTCCGCAAGTGGCACATCGTTCTTTATTGGCACAATAAGCAGCCGTGTGACCATCTGACTTGCACTTTAGACAAGTCATTGGCTTTGGAATAAAAAGTCGCACGGCTAACCTCAATTTATCTACCATCACTTAGTCAGGGAGAGTTGAACCAGCGAAGGTGACTCGAAACGAGTTGGACGGCGTAAATTTCTTTTCTTCTCCTTCATGGGAGACTGTTCCGAGCTGGCGGCAACCCAAGATCTTAACAGTCGTCGAGGGCAGTTTTTTAAAACGGCCGGTACCTTCACTCGTAATGTATTCGCACGTCAAGCCCGTTTCGGTTATCACACCCTCAATTTCGACTATGTGAGAGGGAATGTAAACCCGATACTCAATTGTAAAATGCTGATCGACAACAATCTTGTTTGCGTCTTTTCGATCAGTCACGATAACTCGCAATTTGTTTGGTCTAACCTTCGAAATTTCCGAAACGGAGGTATACCTTGCCAGATCTTTCACGATCTGCATGACTCTCAACGGCTTTCCATTTGGCTTAGGCCTGAAGAAAACAACCCAGGGACCAGTTCCGGGCGCACCTTCTGGATAGACCTTTACACGGGGAGTGGGAATAACAGGAAGGGAAGGCGAGGACGGGGATTGAGAGGGATCGGGGACAGTAGAGTGGGAAGGCGAAGGTTGAGAAGGAGCGGGAAGAACAGAGGGAGAAGACGAGGTTGAAGGGAGAGTGGGATCGTTAAAGGCAGATGGGAGATTTGCTAGTTTTTTGGAGGGAGGCTTGGTAGGGTTAGCTGACTCGTCCCCAGAAGAAGTATCTTCCGTATTTGGAACACGTTTGAGTGACTTCTTTTTATCCGTTAGGAGGGAACTAGAGTCAGAGACCTCCATATCCGAAGGTCCCCCACTCTCTGCCATTTTAAATTTTCACTTATATTCTAAGTATTTTTTTAAACAATATTTCACAATAAAATAATTCACAAAAACAAAAAAAAACTTATAATTATTAAATATTTTCTCTCAGTATATTTAATGTTATTCACCTATGAACGCACTCCAGTGTAGATGAACGGGAGCGTGCTGAAAGCTCGTTGCCTACGACACCACTACACACAGTCGTCGGTGAAAGCTTACCCGCACTGTCACTGTTGGCACTATGACTCGGCGAAATCTCCAATGTCGGCGAAGCAGCGACAAAACAAAAACCAATGCTTGGCTTTCCGAGGATGAAAGCCTCTATCCACTTGCAGGCAGGGCACTTCACTCACTATCCAGATAGATAGCGAAATGAACTCTTCAGCGGCAAAAAAACAACAATCACGCGGTAACCGATAACGGAACTTGGACGCGACTTTCCTTCGTCTGGTTACTTCGGGCAATCGGCGAAGAATGGCAACACTTGTAGTTTTTTAAGTTTCGTTTTACATGCATGTCCCCAAACTACTATTCCATATTGCAGTAGCGAGTGTATACAAACAAAATAAAAAAAACTCTCTTCAATATACCACAAAGTGAGGAAATTTTTCTTTCTAATAAATTTAATTGTTGTTTTCATGATAAACCTGTGTCTAAATGAACTCCAAGGTATTTAAAATGGTTCACCTTGTCAATCGTCACATCCTCAAACTATGAGTAGGGACATGCGAAGTTTTTTTTTTTGGTGAGTGGAAGAACATGTATTTAATTTTTGACAAATTTAGTAACAACAGTAACATCAGATTTTCTTGAAAATACCTACAAAGAACAATCAGACCATTTTCTATATTTGATACGACGGTTCTAGAGTTAGAGCATGGATAAAACAATGCTGTGTCGTCAGCGAACAGTCTAGCAGTTCCTATCAATGACAGATAACCGACATCATTAATGTACAACAGAAACAACAGAGGTCCAATATTGCTGCCCTTTCGTACATCGATGTTTATTGAACGCATGGTACTTTTGACATTATTCAATCCAACATATTGCTGTCTACCGATCAGATAGTTATGTACGAGGTCGCTGGCTATTCCTCGGATGCCATAGATATTCTTTTTTTTTCAATTATATGTCATGGTCATTTGTATCGAAAGCCTTTCTGAGATCCAGAAAAAGTGCACCAACTATCAATTTGCGATCGATTCCATCTATCAACTCATCCAAAAACTCAGTGATGACAGTTATAGTGCCGCTGTCACATCGAAGCCCATACTGAAGCTTGTAAAAAACATTGTTTTCATTTAAAAAATAAATCAGTCCTACAATGAGAAGTTTCTCAGTTGAATACTGATAGGATTGGAATCGGTCGATAGTTGCTAGGGTTCGTGCAATCACCGGATTTGAAAATTGGCAC
Source organism: Toxorhynchites rutilus septentrionalis (assembly GCF_029784135.1). Lineage (NCBI taxonomy): Eukaryota > Metazoa > Arthropoda > Insecta > Diptera > Culicidae > Toxorhynchites > Toxorhynchites rutilus. The sequence continues at coordinate 136,738,615 of NC_073745.1, forward strand.
AATTCTAGCAATCTTCAAACAGCAAACAGTTTGGGTATCTTCCTGTAGACAGCAATATGTTGAACATTTCCGAACACATTCGTGATTTATTCGTATTGTTTAGTATTTTTTTCAAAATATGCTCTTTTATATTGTCTTTTCTCTACTCGAACTTTTTTTGAAATATAGTTAGCATTTCTTGTAGTTTGAATCACGGCTTTTAACCTTTTTCAGATATTTGCCCTTTATTTTCAAAAATTTCCAGAGATCATACGACATCCAAGGACAAGCGTATCCTTTGGTGTTGACCTCAACAGGAATGGTTCTGGCACTTTGCGCTAATATCGAATTGTGTGTCAAAGAAATATTTGTTAAACAAAATTCAACGCTTTGGTCACAATTCATCGTTTCCAAGAGCTTTGAGAAGCGGGTGCTCAGTATGTTGTAATTTATAATCTTTTTTTTTTCAATCTGGTTTTGACTTGGTTAAGACTACACACTTAACACTTTGCGGACCGCTCACGAGATTTCTCGTTTTCGCGTTCCTTCTTTACGGACTTGTGTGAAATTAGTGGATAAAAGTTTTTGCTGTGTGCAAGTTTCTGTTTAATTGAAATAAATTGATTGTTTATAAAGTAACAACCTTCAAAATCATGCTCATTAGATAGAGAATTGAATCATTCATCTTCCACGTAATTCATTTTTTCCTTGATCGTGACAGAGAAAAGTTATAGACTGAAACGTGAGCATGGGTCAATATATGGGAAATATAGGGAGCATGGGTCAATATAGAATTTTGAAAATCATAAATAGTTCTTCGAATAGAGTTATCGAAGTTATTTTACATATCTTCCAGCCACAATTTCATTAATCGAAAAAGGGTATGAGAAAAGTTATAAACCATGTTGTATGGAAGAAATTAATTATGTTAAAAAAAATTTAAAAAAGTTTTTTGAAAGGACCCAAAACACATTCTCGAGGTAAAACTTATTCGATATAGAATATTTTCCTATATCTTTAGCAAAATTTTCATTGGTCGGAAAAGGGTCTAAGAAAAGTTATAGCCCAAAATCTGTACAACTTGTATGGGGGAAATAAAATAATTTAAAGAAAATTGAAAAAAAGTTATTTGAAAGGACCCAAAAGACATTTTTGAGATAATACTCATTGGATAGAGAATACTTTTATCCATCTTCAGCCAAATTTTCATTGGCCGGAGAAGAGTATGAGAAAAGGTATGGGCCAAAATGTATACAAGCTGTAGGAGGGAAATTAATAAATTTATCAAAAATAGAAATAGAAACTTTTTCACACTCGAAAAAAAATGAACGAACAGAGTGCGAAGTCGAAATTTTTAGGCGATTTTTGAAATTATTTAAAATCGAGAAATATCAACGTGTGAAGATGGGGTATAAATCTTTTAAAAGTATAATTTACATTGATTTACACGGAACATTTTACAGAGAAATTTGTATTTCGATGTATGTAGATTTTTTTTTTTCTAAAATATATATTTTTATCAAGGCTCATATGGCGTTAGCCTGACGGTACCGGGAGTTCAATATTTTGACAGTTATTATGTTAGTAATATGTAACCGATTACTCGCGGTCGGCTCGAGGTTAGTATTACAAGTGTTCTCGTAATTGGGATGTTGGTGTCTCCAATGCTCTGTACGTGTGCCCGACACGGGATACTTCCTATTGGGATGCGGCTGACCATTAATAAGCAACGCCCCCTAGTCTGTACCCCATATCTAGCGTGAGTCTTCTCGACTCGAGGAATCCAGGATAGAATGGTCACTAGCCGGCGCAATCATAAGCTCGTGTAGATTTGTCATGAGCGGTACAACCTTTGGCTCTTGTTGAATCATTGAAACATTGAAACATCATTAAACGTTGACATCGGCGTTTCTGAGGAACAGGTATAAATGAAGCAGAAGATCAGGATCACGGCTACCTAAGATATCCCGGACGGGAATATCCGATTGTCTGCCTTGTGCTCTCAGTGCTCTAGAGAACTGAGTGCGAGCATGTATGTAGAGTGGATAAAAATATCGGGAAGAAATGAGAAATCGATTTCTTTCTGTTTTTTTAAAGATAGCAAATCCAATTAACGTTATCAACTATCTTTCATTTGATTTCTATAACGTTGTTGTGGACCATTTAGTACTGAGATATTGAGTATGAACGAAAAATTTCGAATTCGTACCCCCAGGATTTTTTTACGCAGGGGATAGAATTTTGTTATAATTTGTCGCGGTACACCATAGTAGATGTACTTTGAATATTTTCTCATATTTTCATTTCCAAGCCTATTGAGAATGGGAAAAAAAGAAAAACTCTTTTTTTTACTATAGCTTTTAGAGTGAACCATATAGGAGAATTATCATATTATTATCTGCAAAGAATCACACATATCTATAAAAGGCGTAGGAACACATTTGAATACGAATTATAGTAGTACTGAATCTCTAAATACAAAAATATCAATATTTTAGGATTTTTTTAGTACTTCAATTTTTTAGGAATTTATTTTTTGATTACATTTCTCGATATATCATAGTAAGATGCACTTTCAGTATTTTTTTCAATTTTTTTATCTCAAAGCTATTGAGAATGGCGTGCTGAAAAATGAAAGGTACGTTTGTCACCTTAGATCCTATGGATAGGGATTCGAAAAATAGTCAAAATTTCTACATAATAGAAATTTTTACTTCCTTTTAACTTTTTACTTCTTTACCCAGCCAAACCCTTTCCCCTGTACAACTCGTGAACGTTTTGGCCAATAACTTTCCTTATACCCTTTTCGGACCAATGAAAGTTTGGCTAAAGATAAATAAAAAAATTCTTTCTCGAGAATGTCTTTTCGATCCTATCAAATAACTTTTTTCAATTTTCTTTAAAATAATTAATTTCCCCCATACAACTTATTTTTAATTAATTCGTTTATTTTTACAGGCTCAGTTACATAATTTTTAAGGATCCGAATTGTTAACTATATTTTTATAACTAGCTGACCCGGCAAACTTCGTTCCGCCCAAAATTTATTTTTCGTTATCACATCCACGTTTTCTTACTAAGCGCACGTTCATCGGTTCAATCACAGAACTGTTCATTGATTGATCTTCTAATCTACACTTTAAAATTGTTTTTCACTATAAAATTTCAGTACTTCTACCAAAACTCGACATTATAATATCAGATTATTTTCAGACACAATACTCGTTCAAGATTTTTCAACCACTTGCAAATAACATGTGTCTCCGTTAAATGGAATAAATGTTTGATACAGAAAATATAATAGAATAAAGACAGCCCTAAATCGGACAATTCCTTTCTCGAGTTTTGCTCTTATCAACACATTCGCCGATCCATTTTTATTTATATAGATAAAAGACGATATAGGAGTGCGTTTTATCACATTAAAATCCATTTTCACCTTCGAACGAAGATCAATTTTGCTACCGCAAACATCAAATGGACTAACAACGCTTATCAATATGTAATTGTAGAACACATGCGAATTGAATTTTTCGAATGTTCCCATTTTCCTTGAAAGTTTTCCGAAAATGAAAATTTTCAATTGTCATGTATGTGCATTATTTTTATGGGACCCCCTCTCTTTTCCAGAGGAGGAAGGGGTGTCATACCATCATAGAAACATTTCTCGTACCATACTGTACCGTACCGAAAAACCCTCACATCCCAAATTTGGCTCCATTTGCTTGATTAGTTCTCGAGTAATGCAGAAATTTTTGTTTCATTTGTATGGTAGCCCCCCCTTAGAGAGGGGGGTGGAGTGTCTAACCACCATAGAAACATTTAATTCATCCCAAAACCTCCACAGGCCAAATTTCGTTTCATTAGCTTGATTAATTCTCGAGTAATGCAGAAATTTGTGTTTCATTTGAATGGCAGCCCCCCTTTTGAGAGAGGGGTGGAGTGTCTAACCACCATAGAAACATTTAATGCATCCCAAAACCTCCACAGGCCAAATTTCGTTTCATTAGCTTGATTAATTCTCGAGTAATGCAGAAATTTGTGTTTCATTTGAATGGCAGCCCCAAAGAGTTTATTTTAACGTTTTCTATCCATGTTATACTGCGACCAAATACAATTGGTTTTGTGATTTTTCAATCAAGTGCTATTAACAGGTTGTTATCGAGTTAGCATTAACCACTGGTGGGCTTCGACTATCGAGGAAAATCTGGAAAGAACTAATCGTTGCTGAAAAATACTCTGCCAGTTCCCCTGGGAATTGAAAAATACATTGATGCGAAAGAGTTTATTCTAATGTTTTCTCCATACAACACTGCAACCAAATACATTTGGTTTTGTGATTTTTCAATCAATCGCAATTAACAGGAAAGCTTCTGAAAATTATTCTTCCCCATCAGTAGAAAATTTTCGTATCCAATATTGTATGCGCGCGCAACGGAAAATGTTTCGCATCGTGAAAATTATATAATTTTCAATCGATTATTGCTCAGTTGCCGAAAGTTTCAAACTCAGAGAGTTCATTCCCCTATAGTTTGCCTTTCAAATTGCCATCGTAAACCACACCTTCTCTTGATTCAATCACGCACAAAAAGCATACTTAAGCGATATTCTGGTGGTGAAACGCTAGGTGCTACTGACATTCAACCGATTCGGTCGTGTTTTTAGCGCCCTTGTAAAAGAGTACGGAAAAATAGGAGTTTTCTCGCACAACTAATCAAATGCTTAGAGCAGCCTTTCTGAAGGCTTGATTAGTCCTAAATACAAATTGATTTTCAGCATCGCAACCCGAGGATAGCAGAAGAGGATATCAACAAACGTTCACTGCGGTGGCGGTGCTCACCGGTTCGCCGGAAAAAGCGCGCGCTTTTTCGGCGTCACTGACGCCACGCCCCCTTTTTTCTTTCGGGCAGTGTTGCCAGTTTTTTTCTGTAGTGCTAATAGTGAATCTTAATTATTAAATAAAATCTAAAAAGAAAAAAAAAACACGCATACAAACAGTGAAGTGACTGAAGCAATTATTAGATTAAGTGTAATTTGAAATTTTCTGCACCTGTTGGTGGCTTTTCAAAGTGCTTTATCGGAACAAAGTGTAATTTTCTGGGAAAATACCCCTTAGTGAATATCCCCCATAAGGAATTTTAGTGGTTTTATATCCGTACCTGCTGACTATAACCTAGGTATAGTCAAGCAGAAGCATGGCTTCAAGTAGCTCCGGGCCTCCGGGAGGCCGGGCTACAAATTTGTACGAGGGTAAACCTACCCAACGTACTGCTCCAAGGTGGGCCGACCCACTGAACGGCAACCTTCAGATCCTGTTACTTCGTGCCACAGGAGAGAACGCGATCCCGACTAACCCGTTCGTCGTGAGTAAGACGATCGCCAACGCTGTAGGGAAGAAATACTACACAGCGCGACCGCAACGGGACGACAAAAAGAGGACGCAGTATATCCTTACGGCCAAGGACGAGGATATAATTGGTAAGCTCCTTTTAATCAACAAATTGATCGATGAAACCCCTATCGAAGTAATTTACCACCCTACTCTAAATCAACGTAAATGCGTTGTTACTTGCCGTGATGTAATTGACATCAAAGAATCCGAACTGGTGACAGAGCTTTCCGATCAAGGTGTGATCGATGTCAAGCGAATCACCAGGAAGGAGAATAACATTGTTATTCCAACCGCTACTCTCATTTTGACAATTCGTGGAACTGTTGTTCCCGATTTTATTAACTTCGGATTTATTCGGGCTGGGACTAGAAATTTCTATCCCAACCCAATGCAATGTTTCAAATGCTATAAATTTGGACATACGAGCAAGCGATGCAAACGCGAGAACCCGCTTTGCCGAAATTGTGGACAGGAACATCCAGAACAAAAGGATGGAATTAAAACCTGCAATGCTTCAGCATTTTGCTTGAATTGCCAAGGGGACCATTCCTCTTCGAATAGGAAATGCCCCGTATGGCAAACTGAGAACAACATCACAAAATTAAGAATCGACTATGGTATCTCCTACAAAGAGGCGAAAGAAAAATACAACGGTCAAAATAATGGACCAACTTTTGCAAGTGTTCTGCAAGACAGACTCTCCAACTTGCAAAAACCAACACCCAGCTGCAACTGCAAATGCAACTGCGCCTCGGCCGCTTCGGCCTCTTCTAGCCGCGAAAGCACTCCCCCAATTGACACTACAATCGATACTTCTATGACAGAGTCGACAACCGACAGCTCAACAACGGAATCCGAATCCGAATCAGTCATTTCAATGGACACTTCTGATGTTCCAAACAAAAATAAAAATAAACGGAAAATGGCGAAAGGATCATCTTCTGATTCAGATCAAAAATCCGAAGATGAAATCCAAAATAACAAGGACAAGAAAAGAACAAAAAACGAACAAAGAACTACACCACCAACAAATAACAACACAACACCAACAAAAAACAACAACAACAACACACATCAAACAAAAAACAACAATAACAACAACAGCAACGCACATTCAACAAAAAACAACACAAACACAACAAACACTCCAAAGACTTCTACACCAAACAAAAACAACACCAATACCTCAAAGAAAGCTTCTCTTTCCAAGGGTAAAGGACCATCGAACTAATTCTCTTTGAATAGTTCAAACATACACACAATTAAGACTTAGGAATTAGAGTTAAAAACACCAACACATTCACTCCAACACAGAAATTCGGGATACAATGGAACATCAGAAGTATCCGACGAAATATTCTAGAACTGAAAATGCTTATTTCAAACTCTAATCCCACAGTCATAGCCCTTCAAGAAACTATGACTCCAAACAACTTCGATAAACACTTCATCTCAAAATATATCACATATTTCAAAGAGGGTCCCAACCCCTCAAAAAACGGAGTTGCAATCGCAATCAAAGATGGCACTCCACATGATCTTCTTCCCATTACCACTGATCTTCAGGCAGTGGTAGTACGCATTAAACACCCCTTTCCAATCACCGTCGTTAGCATCTACATCACTAATGATTCCGATCCGAACACTCTACGCGGCCAACTGGACCATCTGTTCGCCCAACTTCCCGCCCCAATCATGCTTATGGGTGATTTCAACGCCCACTCATACGCCTGGGGAGGTGCATACCTCGATCGAAAAGGATCCATCATTGAGGATTTCATATCCGACCATTCCCTTCTCCTTCTTAACAACGGCCAACACACCAGAATCCATTATTCTGGTACTACTTCAGCCATCGATCTCACTATAGTATCAGACAAACTATCTTCAAAACTTTCTTGGAACATCCACGATGATACTTGCGGAAGCGATCATTTTCCAATCTTCACTTCCTTCGGCCAAACTTCTCCAGAGTTTTCAACAAGGCCAAGATGGAAATTTGAATACGCTGACTGGGCTGGCTATCAGTTTGACATTGAAAACCGCCTCTCCGCTAAACGAGATTGGACAGCCAAGGAATTCTCCAAAGTTGTCCTAGAAGTTGCAATGGTGCACATCCCCAGAACCAGTGGCATCCCTGGCAGGAAATGTGTCCCATGGTGGTCGCCTGAGCTGAAGGCAGCGATCAAAGGTCGACGTAAGGCCCTACGCAAATTAAGAAAGGCCCATCCGGACAGCCCACTGAGACCCACTCTGCTTGCAGAGTTCCAAAGGGCTCGCAAAGAAGCTAAGACTGCTATCAACACAGCCAAGCACAACAGTTGGGTTAAATTCGTCAGCGAAATTAATCCCAACGCGTCAACAAAGGATTTATGGAGTAAGATTGGCAGGCTTCATGGAAAGAAAAGAAGCAAAGAATATAATCTTCTAATTAACGGTCAATACACCAATGACCGGAAAATCATCGCCGAGGCGTTTGGAGATTTCTTTGCTTCCGCCTCCTCCAATCAAAACTACGACCAAACCTTTCTAACCCACAAAACGGAATGCGAAAGAATTCCCATCGATTTTCATACCGATGTGGAATTTGACTTCAACAAAAACCTCTCCCTCAAAGAGCTCGATTGGGTACTGAACAAAGTCAAACAAGGATCCACAGGACCTGATGACATTAGCTACCCTATGCTTAAGAATCTACCCCATCTCGGGAAAAAAGCACTTCTGAAGCTCCTCAACAAAGTCTGGGACAGTGGAACCCTCCCCAGTTGCTGGAAAGAGGGTTTAATGATCTGTATCCCGAAACCAGACATGAACAACCATCTTCTTGACAATTTCCGCCCCATCACTCTCCTAAGTTGTGTTGGGAAAGTCTTGGAAAAAATGGTCAATCGACACTTTACGACTTTTCTAGAGTCAAATAAGCTGATTGATCCCAGACAATTCGCCTTCCGTGCGGGAAAAGGTACAGAAGATTGCCTTGTAGCAATCGAAAAAATCCTAGACGACGCAACTGAAAAATTACACCACATTGATATTGTTTCCCTGGATTTATCCAAGGCCTTCGATCGGGCATGGAGGTACCCAGTGCTGAAAAGCCTTTTCGACTGGGGGATTCGTGGGAGATTAGGTCTCTTCGTTAAAAGTTTTCTAGAAAACCGGTCTTTCAAAACCGTTATTAACAACCACCAATCTTCTCTAAAAATCCCAGAAAACGGCTTCCCACAAGGCTCAGCACTTTCACCAACCCTCTTCAACATTGCCATGCAATCTCTATTCGAGATTATCCCGGACCATATAAAGGTCATAGTCTATGCAGATGACATCACTCTTATCTCTACGAGCTGCTTCGGCTTAATTCAGAGAAAGAGGCTTCAAAAAACCTTAGACTCCATCCAAAACTGGGCTCTAAAAACAGGTTTTAAAATTTCCCCGGAGAAATCCAAACACATACATATCGGAAAAGCTCTCAGAAGGAGAACCTATCTTCAGCTCAACAAAATCCCGATCCCTACAATGAGGACATTGAAAATACTAGGGGTTACTTTCGACAAGAAACTCAACTTCCTATCACATTCCCAAAAGACCAAAATAGCCACCAGAAAGAAATTGAACATCATCAAGTCTATCGCAGGCAACCTAGTCTCTGGTCATAGAAAGACGTTGCTAAATGTTGTAAATGTTTGGTTGGTCCCACAAATCCTTTACGGAATAGGCACCTTCAGCCGTGGAGGGGACAGGGTGTTAAACACCATTCAACCAATTTACAATAAAGCAATTAGGCTCGCAATTGGCGCTTTTCCCACCAGTCCCACTCTTGCTGTAATGGCAGAAAGTGGGCAACTTCCCTTCACCCACCTGGTAACAAAAGCCATCACCAATAAAGCCATCCGTCACTTGTCACTCCCCGAAAACGACCACAATGTCCCATTAATACATAGGGCTAAAACATGGTTCAAAAATCTCACGAACAAAGATCTTCCCGATATATGTGAACGTTCATCTGCGACGGGAAGAAATTGGAACGTCAAACCGCCGAACATTAACCTTGAACTTCTCAAGACAGTTCGAGCGGGAGACCCTTCTCCAAAAGTCAAAGCCTGCTTCAATAACCTCGTTGCATCCAATTTTCAAATCAACCACCAGGTATACACAGATGGTTCAGTCAGTGCCGATGGAGTTGGATGTGGAGTCTTTGAGAGTAGATACACTGGTAGCTTTTCTCTTCCACCGCAATGCTCCATCTTCAGTGCGGAAGCTTTCGCCCTTTTAATAGCTACCCAAGAATGCACCCATGAGTTTCTTCCTACCACAATATTCTCAGACTCAGCTAGCTGTCTCCACGATCTTCTGAGTGGAAACAGCAAACACCCATGGATTAAGCAAACAGAAGAGGCTGCTTCAAATAAAAACATCTCCTTCTGCTGGGTTCCTGGTCACTCAGGAATCCGTGGAAACACAGCCGCCGACATACTGGCCGGCAAGGGCAGCAAAATAGATCCCCCAGACATGCCCTGTCCTCCATCTGACATTGTCCGCTGGGTAAAACAGCAAGTCCGTGAAAGCTGGGACATAGGCTGGATAAACAGCCGTCCCACTCATCTTCATAAAATTAAAAATTCCACTCTCCCTTGGGATGACCGCCTCAATAGTAGGGAAAGGCAAGTCCTTACCCGTCTTCGAATTGGGCACACTAACTTCACCCACTCACACTTGTTCTGCAGAGCCGAAAAACCCCAATGTGCTTGCAACGAAGCTCCGGTTTCCGTTAGCCATCTTTTACTTGAATGTCAACATACCAAAGATGCTCGAGTCCGACACAACATAGGTCAGAGTCTCCGAGATATCCTCAGTAGAGACGAGACCCAAGAAACCAATTTAATTGCGTTTCTGAAAGAAACCGACTTCTTTGGTAAAATCTAAACCGAAATACTAAATACCTTGGAAAGTGCTTATTAAAGTTCGCCACTTCACAGTCATGTATGCGTGTTTATGTGTGTATACACATGTATGTACGGGTCGGAAGGAAGGTTTTCATACATGTATATACACGCATTCAATAATATTAAATAACAAATAATATAATATATACTTTCATACCCACATCTATCTTCTATCCATTACATTATACTTTAATCAACTTCCTATTCCTACAGCCACACTCACCAAGGAGGATAAATTCATTAAATAAACCTCTCCATTCTTCAGCTATACTATATACCATTAAATTCAAAACCACTATATTTTATTATCTATTCAAACTGTATTTCATTTCATTTCACCCCACCCCACACCTACTCCTCCCCTCTTTCCTTCCCATACCACTCCCACCCCCTCCCAATCCACTAATCCCACCCAAATCCTTTCCACTCCTTTCCTTCCTATCCTCCTGAGAAGGGCCTTTTTGTTTTTTGGCTTTGGAACACGCCCTTCGCTGGGTCACTTGTGCTTCGTTACTGCTTTGGTCCTCGGATCAGTAAATTTTTACTTTTCTTTACAGCATATATTAAATATCTTATGAAGCATAGGATCCCTTCCTACCTTCTTCTTTAACCGAGAGTCGAGCGGACAGGTCTGATGAGTGATTTTGTTGGTTTCCCTTTCGCCAGTCCCCTCTGGACTGGTTTTATTGTGGCTCTTCACTGGGCTGGAGGCGAATGAACTGCAAAGTTTAAAGCCTCTTAAAAACAAAGAAACAACAAGTGAAACGCATTCATTTTTCGTGAAGATATCGACAATACAACATCGTAATTGAACGAGGTGAACGTGCTGGACGAGCTGGACGGCGAGGGATCGAGGGATTCGTTACCTAGCCTGATCTGACTTGAAAGACATGCAGTTTGTTTGGAACTGTGAGGGAGAGCAGAAAAGCCGAGCCATCAGAAGGAGAAGAGAAGGTGACCAAGAGAGTATCAGCAAAGATATTATCGTTGCTGAAAAATAATTGCCAGTTCCCCTGGGAATTGAAAAATACATTCATGCGAAAGAGTTTTTTTTTTTTAATGTTTTCTAACATATAACGCAGCGACCAAATACTTTTGGTTTTGTGATTTTTCAATCAAATGCAATCAGCAGGAAAGCTTCTGAACATTATTCTTCCCCATCAGTAAGATATGTTCGTTTCCAATACAAACATAAACGAAAAATGAAAAACATAATTCTCAATCGATTATTGCTCAGTCGCCGAAAGTTTCAAACTCAGAGAGTTCATTCGCCTCTAGTTTGCCTTCCAAATTGCCATCGTAAACCACACCTTTCGATTCAGTCACGGACAAAAAGCATACTTAAGCGATATTCTGGTGGTGAAACGCACCATTCTTTGTGTGGACACCGACTGGACAACATCGTTGCTGGACGAGCTGGACGGCGAGGGATCGAGGGATTCGTTACCTAGCCTGATCTGACTTGAAAGACATGCAGTTTGTTTGGAACTGTGAGGGAGAGCAGAAAAGCCGAGCCATCAGAAGGAGAAGAGAAGGTGACCAAGAGAGTATCAGCAAAGATATTATCGTTGCTGAAAAATAATTGCCAGTTCCCCTGGGAATTGAAAAATACATTCATGCGAAAGAGTTTTTTTTTAATGTTTTCTAACATATAACGCAGCGACCAAATACTTTTGGTTTTGTGATTTTTCAATCAAATGCAATCAGCAGGAAAGCTTCTGAACATTATTCTTCCCCATCAGTAGGATATGTTCGTTTCCAATACAAACATAAACGAAAAATGAAAAACATAATTCTCAATCGATTATTGCTCAGTCGCCGAAAGTTTCAAACTCAGAGAGTTCATTCGCCTCTAGTTTGCCTTCCAAATTGCCATCGTAAACCACACCTTTCGATTCAGTCACGGACAAAAAGCATACTTAAGCGATATTCTGGTGGTGAAACGCACCATTCTTTGTGTGGACACCGACTGGACAACATCGTTGCTGGACGAGCTGGACGGCGAGGGATCGAGTGCCTTTCTCAAGGCAATGAGGGTGGAGGTGTAATGCAGGAGTTAGAGTAGAGTTCCAAGGGCCTTTCTCAAGGCTAGAGACGAATGAACTGAAAAGTTTAAAGTCTCTATAATACAAAACCATTCTATCCATGAAACGCATTCATTTTTCGTGAGGACATCGACAAGACAACATCGTTACTGAACGAGTTGAACGAGCTGGACGAGCTTGATGGTGAGGGATCAAGGGATTCATTACCTGGCCTGACCTAACCTGAAACGCATTCAGTTTGTTTGGGACTGTGACGGAGCGCAGAAAAGCCGATCCATCAGAAGAAGAGAAGATGACCGAGAGAATACCAGCATCGAAAATTGGTTCCGCATGAGACATCGGAGCAACCGCTACACACATACACGCGCGCCACTCTTTACGTTTGCTGGTTATCGATAAGAATCCGGAAAGAAGTGATCGTTGCTGCAAAATAATCTGCCAGTTCCCCTTGGAATGGAGGTGTAAATTTCATTCAAGCGAAAGAGTTTATTTTAACGTTTTCTGTCCATATAATACTGCGACCAAATACATTTGGTTTTGTGATTTTTCAATCGAGTGCAATTAACAGGTGGTTATCGAGTTAACATTACCCACTGGTGGTGGACTTCGGGAAGAGTCCGGTAAGATACCGCTGCTGCAAAATAATTTGCCAGTTCCCCCCATTGAAAATAACATGTAAGCGAAAGAGTTTATTTTAATGTTTTCTAACCATATAACACTGCGACCAAATACATTTTGTTCTGTGATTTTTCAATCAAGTGTAGTTAGCAGGGGAGCTTCTGAAGATTATTCTTCCCCATCAGTAGGATATTTTCGTATCCAATATTGGATGCATAAAACCTTGTACCTCCAACGTAACGCTCCCGTTTTCGAAGTCCCCCAAATATTCATTTATTCATTCATTCAGAATGGACTCAGATTCAACAACACTAAATCAACGATAGTCCTACGTCACCATTGCGGTTATACCATATATATAACCCACTCCCTGTTTTTTTCTTGTTTTTCCCTATCTTGCTCTCACACATCAAACTATTTGTAGTATTTATCCAGGAAACCCAAAGTAAGTGATTGCGTGTGTTATATATTTTGTTTATTCTCCATCGGTGTGTATTACACGTTTTTTCGTGTGTTATATAACAGAATATATAAATTTATCTCGGTTACCTTTTCCACCATCGCTATTGGATTTAGACACAAAGTACATGCGTTAAATAATAAAACATAGTCGGTCCAATAAATTTTACAGGTTTTTCTTCTCAGGATACCTAAAGATAATTTCTGTCCCGTGTCGAGATTTTAGGGTTTTCATTTCGTCGAATGGTCGATAGTTCGCGATCACATCACTAACCTCAGTGAATCCTGGTTATTACCTTTCCCCACTAACAAATATCCCTTCCATGATAATCGCTAGGAAACCACGCTATAGAGGCATCCCTTCTGGCCTTCGGGCTTCGATTAACATACTAACCCTTCTCCTGGTGACTGTAAGGACGTGGCCGGCGTTGTTATTGACTATTCAAAGCTCGAACCACCGAAACTTGCACAATTAGAATGGTTTGCTACTCCCAAGCGTCATTCAGTGTGTTCTTTGTGCAATTTCGCTGGCTCAAGTCAATTACGGAGAGCAACTACGAATTGTACAGTCTACCCAAGCTCAAGCTAAGCCAACGTTAGTCCTACGCCCAACTTGCGGTTATATCAAAGATATAACCCATTTCTAGTTTATTGTCCTTTTTGTTTAATTTTTGATGGCGGTTATCGTCTTAAGCGGTCCATTTCTCTGTATGTCATAGATCCCATCTCCAGATATCCGTTTGATCTTCATCAAAGAATGGACCGTCTTCACAGTTGGATTCGGGAAAACCATTTTCCCACAATCGATAAAGATCGAAAAAACATTTAAATTCCTATGATTCCAAACTGCTAATCGCATGAACAAAATCGACATTTAACCTATTCACTGTGTGCAATTTCGATCACTGGAACAACTCTGAGCTGTTGAGTCTATCCAGATTTTTCGAGTAGTATTGTTAAATGCGTAATAGCCCTAAAGTAATTGGGACCTAATTATCTTACAATATGAACGCTATTTTTTTGCTCTGACATACATTATTCATATCGTAAAGTATTTATGCATGATGCTGACACGAAGCTTTAATAAAAATTTATATTATACCGAGGTTAGACCCGACAGTAGACTATTCCAGTAATGTGTCCAGTAATGAATTGGGAAAAGTCTCACGAAGTGTTTCTACAAAATCAGCAAATGATGCGTCGATTAGCCGATATATGTGGCTTGGATATTTTCAAAGAAAAATTCACATATAACTATAGAACAATTTTGTGTATTGCGATATTGATATGGTGTTTTGCTAGTTTATCTTACAGCAATTTTTACTACTACCCGGACATGGTCAGGATATTGGACTTGATAGTCACATGGTCATGCTTCTTTCAGGTATTTCATACTTATAACATATTGAACACAGTAGATATCTTCTTTGATTGCGTCGTGTAGGGGGCGATCAAAATTTGCAACCTATTCATCAATGAGAAGTTCCACACCGAAGTGTACGAGCAAATGTACGCTTTTCATTGCAAATATAGCAACCACCCGAGGGGAAACTCATCACTTCTTGTCGTTACTAAAAGGATCTTTTTTTCGACGAAAGCACTGATTGTGGTTTACGTGGGAGGCTGCTGGTGTTTCGCATTGTATCCTCTTTACGCTTATTTTATACTTGGAGAACGCGAATTGATGATGAAAATGTTAATTCCGTTTTATCCAGTGACTTCGAACTTCAGATACTGTCTGACTATAGCGTTGCAATTTACCCTAATAGTAATGGGTGCCGCAGGCTTAGCATTCTTCGACGGGATGTTCATGACGTATGCTGCGAATCTTATTGGATATGTTGAAGTGTTCAGACATGAGTCTAATGAACTGAACGAGATGTTAGTTGAACAGCAAAGGGAGAATAGTACCGAGAAAAAAGAAATGATCCGAGAAAAATTAAGACACATTCAGCTCCAACATCAGGATATTATTCAGTAAGTATTTGAAAAAAGAATACACGATGATCGTTTGTTAATGGTCCCTACAATTTACAGTTACGAGTGTAATCTTCGAGACAAATACTTTTACGTGTGTTTCACGCATGTTACGACATCGGTGGTCGGTATAACCGTCGCGTTGTCACTTGTGTACTTGGAAAAGTATGTCCCATGCTATGCGATCCTCGGGATGTTTATGGTGCAACTGTTGGTATTTTGCGTTCTGGGTACAATTCTAACCCTGAAAAACGAAGACATGATTACGATACTTTACGACATCAATTGGTACATGCTGGAAAAGCCGGAGAAAATGGATCTACTGCACATGCTGCACCGTAGTCAGAATGTTGTTGAACTGTCCGTCGGAGGTTTGACTCCTATGAATATGGTAACATATTTGGGGGTAACTGTTTCATAATGATATTTTTCTTCTTTGTTTTAACTCTCAACTTTCCAGATAATGAAGCGAATCTACTCTTATTTCATGATGTTGGTCAATTTTGTAAACTAGATTTAAAGGAATCCTAACTAATTGTTGAATGCCACATAATCATGAATAATTTCACTATGCTTGAACTGTAATGCTCAGTAGCCGATACTCAAGCATACCTTTGAATTGAGCTTAAGATCCACCCAGTTTTTGTGTCTTTATTCATAATTACAATTTGCGTAATGAACATAATCGACATATGCTTATTCTTGCAAATAGTTGAGGTATGAATTATACACTCAAAGAAAAGAAAAATCATCCCAGAAATATGATCAAAATTTTGTTCACACACAGTTTTCCCGAATTCAGTAAATAAAAATGTGTTCTAGTTATCCAAATATAGTTTGAAATTATTATTATTTTTATTTAATTTTTATCAGTTTACCTAGTATAGTCATAAGTTCTGGTACACGGAATACAAATCATATTGTCCATCATATCATTTTTTTATAAAATTTCTTTCAAAGTTTTATTCAGCTACTCAACAGCTACAAATTACACAAACAAGTTATTCAAAATGAAGGAAGGAAGGTCTTGAATTATAGAGACTTTAACTCGAAATGACCTACATTTGCCTTCTAGCATAGGTGGAGACGACCTGGTCATTTATCGATTGCAGCACGCACACATAAGTTGTTCACTGCACGGGTGAGCGCATACTTGAGAGACTCAATATACGGGGGACGAGTAGAACAAACCATAGCCTCTAACCACCACGATACACAAAATTGCGGGCGATTCCAAGTGGTTGCAAAGTGCGATAGATAACATCATTATCCATGCCACATTTTTCGAGCTCAACTATCACAATACGATTCTCGACGTGTAGAGAAGGATTAGATAGGTCTATTACTGTTTGCGTATAGAATACGTTTACTCATGTTCCAGTATTCATAACTATTATATATATATATATATATATATATATATATATATATATATATATATATATATATATATATATATATATATATATATATATCCTAATTAGTTCTCCACAACTTTCCTGCATATTTTCTGTACAATCAATGGTTTCGGAACTACAATTTTGACGTGGGTCTAACCGGAATATATGGGGGGTAAAATGAAAACATAAACACTGAACATGCAGGAAAAAATGCAAGATTTCGAATGCTTATAACTCGAACATATTCTACTGAATCGGAAAGATGTTTGCATCAATTGATAGGGAATATTTCTACGTATCTATCGCAATTAATAAAGTGTTATTTTCCATTAGGTAAATAATTGAATAACTGTGAAATGTTAAGCGTTATCTAAACGCCCTTACTGCCTCGTTTTGATTGGCCCGCTTTACGGTTTCTCCAACACAGACTTCAAAATCAAGCAGCCTTGGGGAAATCGGAATTGCAAATACATGAAAGTAGGGGGACTTTTGTTCTCTCCGAAATGTGTTCTCTAACACAGACTTCAAAACCAAGCAGCATTGGCGAAACCGACATTGCAAATACATGGAAGTAGGGGGAGCTTTTGTTCCCACCGAAATGTGTTTCCCTAACACAGACTTCAAATCCAAGGAGCTTGGGAAAATTTGCATTGCGAATTCATGCAATCGGGGGCATTTTTGTTCCGACTGAAATGTGTTTCCCTAACACAGACTTCAAATCCAAGGTGTCTAGGAAAATTGGGATTGCAAATTCATGCAGGTCGGGAGTGTTTTTATTCCGACTGAAATCTGATTACCTATAAAGACTTCTGAACCAAGGTGTCTGGGAAAATCGGCATTGAAAATACATGCAAACTGCGAGTACTTTTGTACTCGCTTACCTATTTGCAGACTAGAATGCGTTTCCCTAACACGGTCTTCTAAACTTAGGTACCTGGTAAGATCGTGCAGACACTAGAGACATGGCATTTGTTCAAATTTTTTTCTCACAACGCAAATATATTGAATTCAATTGAACTCGGAAATTGTTTCATTCAATCAAAAATTTAATCAATACAAACAAATGATTACTAAGCTAAGGTAGTCCCACGTCAACCCTGCGGTAATATCATAGATATAACCCACCCATTTTTTTTTGTAAGGATGCCATTCTATTTTAGGGTCCGAAATCAAATTTTTTAGATTAAAACTCATGTTAAAATATATGCAAAAATTACTATTGAATTAAAAAAACTTAAGGGATTGTATCTAAGACCCGACCGCATATTTTCGACGTAGGACTACACAATTATAGTATGGAATCCACTTTTTTTTTACCACTTCAAATATTATTTTAGAATGCATCGAAATTTTTGTAATGTTGTTCTCCGTTACAAATAAATTTGATGAACGTCCTTTTACATTTGATATGATGCCTAGGACTACCAAAATATGTGAACGGAAAAAATGTCAAACGATCATTGTATTTTACATTTCCCTCTGAAACTATTACACATCTCATGATTAAGTAGTTCTCGAACCGCGAAAGTTCATTCACCTTTAGTATCTGAAATGACGATTTTCCCAGGTTTCTCAGTTTAAAAGTAAGTTTTAGGGAAACATATTCCGTATAGAATACGTTTACTCATGTTCCAGTATTCATAACTATTATATATATATATATATATATATATATATATATATATATATATATATATATATATATATATATATATATATATATCCTAATTAGTTCTCCACAACTTTCCTGCATATTTTCTGTACAATCAATGGTTTCCGAACTACAATTTTGACGTGGGTCTAACCGGAATATATGGGGGGTAAAATGAAAACATAAACACTGAACATGCAGGAAAAAATGCAAGATTTCGAATGCTTATAACTCGAACATATTCTACTGAATCGGAAAGATGTTTGCATCAATTGATAGGGAATATTTCTACGTATCTATCGCAATTAATAAAGTGTTATTTTCCATTAGGTAAATAATTGAATAACTGTGAAATGTTAAGCGTTATCTAAACGCCCTTACTGCCTCGTTTTGATTGGCCCGCTTTACGGTTTCTCCAACACAGACTTCAAAATCAAGCAGCCTTGGGGAAATCGGAATTGCAAATACATGAAAGTAGGGGGACTTTTGTTCTCTCCGAAATGTGTTCTCTAACACAGACTTCAAAACCAAGCAGCATTGGCGAAACCGACATTGCAAATACATGGAAGTAGGGGGAGCTTTTGTTCCCACCGAAATGTGTTTCCCTAACACAGACTTCAAATCCAAGGAGCTTGGGAAAATTTGCATTGCGAATTCATGCAATCGGGGGCATTTTGACGTAGGACTACGTCTAACCGGAAGATATGGGTGGTAAAATGGAAATCTAAGCACTGAACAAGTAGGAAAAAATGCAAGATTTGGAACGCTTATAACTCGAGCATTTCTCAATAGATCGCAAAGGTTTTTGCATCAATTGATAGGAAATATATCTACGCATCTATCATAACGAATACATTTAATTTTTCTTGAGATAAATAATTGAATAATTGTGAAATATCAAGCATTGTCCAAATGCACTATGTGCCCATTTTTGATTGGTCCATTTTGTGCTCCTCAAATCGTACCGACCAAAACGGGCAACCAGAGCAGCAGCGAAATAGAATGAAGCACGATTGGAAAGGAAAAAGAAAAAAATGAACGAAACATTGGTCGCAGTCTCACACATGCGTAATTCTCGAGCCAGCCAGTCAGCTTAAAAATCCCCGCTCCACTGCCGTAACGATCATTCTTTGTGTGGACACCGAATGGACAACATCGTTGCTGGACGGCGAGGGATCGAGTGCCTTTCTCAAGGCAAGAGGGCGGAGGTGGTAGCGCTGGAGTAGAGTAATAGAGTAGAGTAGAGTTTTCAAAGGGCCTTTCTCTAGGCTAGAGACGAATGAACTGCAAAAGTTTAAAGTCTCTATAATACAAGACCTTCCTTCCTTCCGTAACGATCATTCTTTGTGTGGACACCGACTGGACTACATCGTTGCTGGACGAGCTGGACGGCGAAGGATCGAGTGCCTTTCTCAAGGCAATGGGGGCGGAGGTGTAATGCAGGAGTTAGAGTAGAGTTTTCAAAGGGCCTTTCTCAAGGCTAGAGACGAATGAACTAAAAAGTTTAAAGTCTCTATAATACAAAACCATCACCACCACCGTAACGATCATTCTCATTCAAACCGTACACCACATCGGTTCGCATCACAACACATCAACAAACCAATCCAAGCAGCCATGTCTAAACATGGTAAAGGAGGAAAAGTGAAGGGAAAGGCAAAATCCGGCTCGAACCGTGTTGATCTGGAGTTCCCCGCAAGGGTAGCTAGGCCGAGCGCGTTAGTACCAGTGCACCAGTCCACCTGGCCGGCGTTATATAGTTTCGGCCGCCGAAGTGATCGAGTTAGCTGGCAAAGCTGCTCGTGACGATAAGAAAACCCGCATTCGGAACAGAACACATTCGGTTCGGTGGACATCAAGACAACAGGCAGTTGCAGCGAGTGGCGAGAGGCAAACGCAATCGCAAAACGACATCAAGTAGCAGAAGAAAAAAGTTTGTTCTTTCTACAAACTGCTTTGGTGGCAAATCCAGAACAAGGCGGCATCGAGGGCGTTCGAAATGGTTTTTTTTTCAAAACCACGAGTACTAAGTTTTCTAAATTGGATCCATTCCATAAAACAAGGCACTTTTTAGGGCCATTAAACCTTCCAAAAAAGAGTTTAGGAAATACAGTTCAATGCTTTTTAAAACATTATCCAAAATAATAATAAAACACAAATTGACTTTTTCATAATTTGTTTGCCAGGATCTGATGAGTATGTGAATTTGGCAGTTGTTCTAGCTTATTGATAGTTGGGGACTTTCCTGATTATTCAATTTTCACCAATTCTTAAATTGTTTCCAGATTGAAAGTACAGTAATTTACAATTAGTTCGACCTTTAGCTAATTGGACGGACATGTAATGCGACTTATTTAGTTGGACATTTTTGTAAACATAGAGATCCAAATTATGACCCCACATTGAAAGTCGACACTGTACCACTGTCATCGCAAATGTTCAATTACAGGTTAAAATTACCTCCAATCCGACACTGAGTGGTGGTAATGCGACGTGCCATTGAATGTAATTTACTGTAAAATATGTCACAAGCTAAATGGGAAGAAATTTTCCAACTGTGAAAGCTGTGGCGAGTGGCAAATGCAATCGCTAAACAGAAAGGTTTAGCCGAACAAGATGGGGATATCGAGTGATAACAAAACAATAAACTCTTTAGATTGAAGATAATTTTGTGATCCTGAAAAGGACCCTTTTTAGCCTGCATGTGAATCCAACGAGCGAACAAATCGTAATGAATGTATTTTTTGCCATCGCTCCCTTTTAACGCTCATTCGTTCGTCTCGTTGGACTCGCCCCTCTGGCTGAGTCTGCCGATTTTGTCTCTATCCTGTGAGCGTGTACCGCTAGAGTATAAAACACGCGGACCCCAAAAAAATATCTTATTTTCTTTCAAACCGTAAACCCGTGTGGTTGTACGGCATCGGCATCGTGGACGTAACAAAGGAGGACAAGTTAAGGGAAAGGCAAAGTCTCACTCGAACCGTGCAGGTTTCCAACTCTCTGTTGGTCGCATTCACTGATTGCTCCGCAAGGGTAACTAGGCCGAACGGATTGGTGCAGGAGCACCAGTATACCTAACAGCGATTATAGAGTTTCGGCCGTCGGAGTGCTCGAGTTGGCTTGCAAAGCTGCTCACGACAATCAGAAAACCCGCATCAAGAACAGAGCAGCTTCGGTTCGGCGCTCATCAAGGCAACAATTAGTTTCAGTGAGTGGCAAAGTGTTTCTCCGGCACGTCGCATTAAATGTAATTTACTGAACAACATGTCACAAGCTGGATGGGAAGAAATTTTCCAACTGTGACAGCTGTGGCGAGTGGCAAACGCAATAGCGAAACAGGAAGGTTTAACCGAACAAGATGGGAATATCGAGTGATAACAAAAACACAACACCAAAGCTTCTTTTCAGAACCATCAACATGTTCATAAATAGTAAACAGTAAACTAATCCATTTTTCAGGTAGATAGGTAGGTATTCACGTAGGAGAAGAAAATAAAACAATATATTTAAAATATATATTTAACAAAAGCTGTCCCCTTTGTATAGTCCTACGTCACTCCGGTTATGTGCCCGACATTACCCACCCGTCTTTTTTTGTTCCGACTGAAATGTGTTTCCCTAACACAGACTTCAAATCCAAGGTGTCTAGGAAAATTGGGATTGCAAATTCATGCAGGTCGGGAGTGTTTTTGTTCCGACTGAAATCTGATTACCTATAAAGACTTCTGAACCAAGGTGTCTGGGAAAATCGGCATTGAAAATACATGCAAACTGCGAGTACTTTTGTACTCGCTTACCTATTTGCAGACTAGAATGCGTTTCCCTAACACGGTCTTCTAAACTTAGGTACCTGGTAAGATCGTGCAGACACTAGAGACATGGCATTTGTTCAAATTTTTTTCTCACAACGCAAATATATTGAATTCAATTGAACTCGGAAATTGTTTCATTCAATCAAAAATTTAATCAATACAAACAAATGATTACTAAGCTAAGGTAGTCCCACGTCAACCCTGCGGTAATATCATAGATATAACCCACCCATTTTTTTTTGTAAGGATGCCATTCTATTTTAGGGTCCGAAATCAAATTTTTTAGATTAAAACTCATGTTAAAATATATGCAAAAATTACTATTGAATAAAAAAAATGTAAGGGATTGTATCTAAGACCCGACCGCATATTTTCGACGTAGGACTACACAATTATAGTATGGAATCCACTTTTTTTTACCACTTCAAATATTATTTTAGAATGCATCGAAATTTTTGTAATGTTGTTCTCCGTTACAAATAAATTTGATGAACGTCCTTTTACATTTGATATGATGCCTAGAACTACCAAAATATGTGAACGGAAAAAATGTCAAACGATCATTGTATTTTACATTTCCCTCTGAAACTATTACACATCTCATGATTACGTAGTTCTCGAACCGCGAAAGTTCATTCACCTTTAGTATCTGAAATGACGATTTTCCCAGGTTTCTCAGTTTAAAAGTAAGTTTTAGGGAAACATATTCCGGTCTGCACAACGACAAGCGAGTACAAAAGTACTTAACATCAAAAAATACCCCCGACTTGCATGTATTTACAAAGCGGATTCCCCCAGACACATCAATTTTGAAGTCCGTGTTATGGAAACACAGATCAGTAGGAATAAAAATACACCCGACTTACATGTTTCGAACGGATTCCCCCAAGCACATTTATTTTACAGTCCGTGTTAGGGAAACACAGCTCGGTGGGAACAAAAATACTCCCGACTTGCATGTATATTTACAAAGCGGATTTCCACAGGTACATCGATTTTGAAGTCTGCGTTGGGGAAACCGTAAATCGGGCCAATCAACCATTGACATTTAGGGCGTTTAGATAACGCTTGACATTTTACAGTTATTCAATTATTCATCCCATGAAAAATAACGTTTTATTATTTGTGATAGACGCGTATAAATATTTCCTATCAATTGATGCAAACATCCTTCCGATTTGTTAAGAAATGTTCGAGTTTTAAGCATTCGAAATACGGGTAGGATTAGCACACAAATCGGTAGAACAAATTATGGGAAAAAAGAAGTTCTTTCAGTTTTCATGAATTTAAACCGCTTAGAGATTAACGAATTGTAATGTATAGCATATCAAACAAATCTTAGAGAATTTCCGATTCGATTGGTATGCAAATCATGAGAATTCGTTCACATTGAAAATAGTTATTAATATTAACTTTATTTCACAAAAACGTGACCTGTTTTCTGATTTGGAACCCTTCCTGAAAGACGTAGTTTTACTTCAATATACTCACTCACTTGAATTTAAAATTAAAACAATACGTTTTAAAACGATTTGTTTCACATAATATTTTGACGTAGGACTACGTCTAACCGAAAGACATGGGGGGTAAAATGAAAATCTAGGCACTGAACAAGTAGGAAAAACGCTGAACGCTTATATCTCGAGCATTTCTCAATGGATCGCAAAGCTGTTTGCATCAATTGATAGGAAATATCTTTAAGCAACATTTCATTTTTCTTGAGATAAACAATTGAATAATTGTGAAATGTCACGCATTGTCCAAACGCATTGTGTGCCTCGTTTTGATTGGTCCGATTTGTGCTCCTCAAATGGATCCGACCAAAACGAGCAACCAGAGTAATCGCGGTATATAATTTGGGTACAAATGAAGAATAATATTGCAAACCACTCCCACTTGTGATTCTACAGCAAATCAAATTGTATAAATTTCCAAAAACATCATTCTTTTTCCAACCGCGGAGCAGAACGGATGTGCTAATCGTTTTATCATGGAGCGGCAGCAACGGCAGAAGAGGCTGGAGCACTGTCATGAGCGCCAAAAGCGTAGCGATGGCAACGGCGAAAGCGGGCATCGAGTTTTAATTGTGTGGCGCTCATACTCTAAGAGCCTCCGCAGACTACAGACATTTCATCGGCCGGTAGTTTTGTACGGTTTGAGCTAGTCCAAACATCGACCCAACTGAATCGGTGCATTGTGCGTGCGCGTATGGATATCTCTGCGTACTGATCAAGAAGCCGATCAAACTATTGGACGATAAAAAGTCTGCAGTTTGTGGGAACTTCAAGGTCATTGTTCCACGAATATCAGCAACAACAACCACCGTGTTTTCATCAGATAGACAACCGTTATCAGTGGCTTTCGTGGAACCGTCAAGCACATTAGGACCTGTGACTGCATTCAGTCTGTCGAGAAAAGTGCTTCTGCAAAATGAGGACAAAGCCTTCGGCATCGTGAGAACGATACGAAATCTATTGGCGCTTTTCAGGGACACCAAATCATTTACAAAAGAGTTAGAAGTTAATTACAAAATACGATGACTTCTAAAATGATATCCAAATAAAAAATCAAAATATATAAACTGATTTTTGTTTGCGAGGGCCTGTGTTCATTAAGATGTATCTTTGAGTTTGTTGGTGGTTGGGTTTACTTAGATAGATCATTCAGTTTTTACTAATTTTGAATTAAAAAAGTACAAGCAATTGTTTAACACGTTGAGCTCCGATTTTTTCTTGCTGCGCTTTCCATTCAACCCGCATCAAGAGGAGAAGAAAATAAAACAATATATTTAAAAATATATTTAACAAAAGTTGCCCCCTTTGTATAATCCTACATCACTCCAGTTATGTCCCCGACATTACCCACCCGCCTTTTTTATTTTTTATCTAAACAGCATCGATTATTGATGCTTTGATGAATAATTAGTGTTACGCCACTGAATAATGTATATTCAAGGAAACGAGACATACACCACTTGAATAACTTATTCTCGAACCGATATGAATAATAGCACTAGAAAAAAAGATGCATACAGCCATACAGCATTTTTATCATTTTAATTATTTGTAATAATAATGTGTTGGCCTTGAGGTGTATGTTAACAGTTCGCCTGAAAAGCTCATAAGGTTGACGTCTAGATCATGCCTCTTGCAAAAATCTACTTGATTATCACAAAGCATAATCTTTCAATCGATACGTGTCAAAATTTTACAGCAATCGGTCGATTGGTCCGTGAGTTACAGCATTGAGAGTGAAGCAACTTTTCTTATTGTGAAAAAAATGGAAAAATCACAAATCAATGAAAATGATGGCAAAATTGCATGAATTGGGCTTCGAATTGCTTCCACAACCACCGTATTCTCCAGATCTGGCCCCCAGCAACGTTTTTTATTGTTTGCATGGAATGAAATGACTTTTAAAACTGAATGAAGTTAAATAAAAAATATTTTCTGAAGTTTTTTCATTCAATTATATCCTTTTCTTTGAATAGATACCAATAATGCCTGGAGGCGATCTGGCGTAGTGGTAACATCCATGCCTCTCACGCTACAGGTCACGAGTTCAATTCTCACTCCCGACATTCTTCCAAAAATGGAAGTAAGAAGTGACGAACCAGCCAAATGAATTGAAAATCACTATAATACAGATAAAAAAAAAAAAAATTAGTGGGTTATATCTATGATATAACCGCAAGGTTCACGTGGAACTACCTTAGCTTAGCAATCATTCGTTTGTATTGATTAAATTCTTGATTGAATGAAACAGTTTCCAAATTCAATTGAGTTCAATATATTTTCTCTGTGAGTGAAAAAAATGAACAAATGCCGTGTAAAGTCAATTCATTTATTGTGATTGGTTGTTCTTCGTTACAAGTAAATTTAATGACGGACCTTTTACGTTTGGTATGATGACTAGAACAAAATATATGTACGGAAGAATTATCAAACGTTTGATGAACCAGCCTAAGGCTGAAAATCTTTCCAATAAAGACAAAAAAAAATTATCAAACGATTATTTTATTTTACATTTCCCTCTGAATTTTACATCCCAAAAGTGTACATACTTCTCGAATCTCGAATTTGCTTGAAACTGGGAAGTTCATTCGCTTCTAGTGGCTGCACGATTTTCCCAGGTTCCTAAGTTTAGAAGATCATGTTAGGACAGACATATTCCACTCTGCACAAAGGCAAGCGAGGACAAAAGTACTCGCAGTTTGCATTTATTTGCAGAGCCGATTTCCCCAGAAACCTCGGTTTTGAAGTCTGTGTTAGGGAAACACATTTCAATCGGAACAAAAATACCCCCGATTTGTATGAATTCGCAATGCCGATTTCCCCACGCTTCATGGATTTGAAGTCTGTGTTAGGAAAACACATTCCAGTCGGAACAAAAATACCCCCGACTTGCATGAATTTGAAATACCGATTTCTCCAGGCACCTTGGTTTAGAAATCTCTATTAGGGAACACATTTCGGTGGGAACAAAAGCTCCCCCTACTTTCGTGTGTTCTTTTTCTTCTTTTTGGCTTTAAGAGGGTTTAAACTTTTCAGTTCACTCGCCTCTAGGCTCTTTCGTGTGCTTGCAATGCCGATTTCGCTGCTTGGTTTTAAAGTCTGTGTTAGGGAACATTTTTCGATGAGAACAAAAGTCCCCCTACTTTCATGTATTTGCAATGCCGATTTCCCCAAGGCTGCTTGGTTTTGATGGCTGTGTTAGGGAAACCGTAAATCGAGCCAATCAAAACGATGCAGTTAGGGCGTTTAGATAACGCCTAATATTTTACAGTTATTCAATTGTTTATCTAATGAAAAACAACATTTTGTTAGTTGCGATAGATGCGTAGAAATATTCCCTATCAAGTGATGCAAACATCTCTCCTATCCAGTACGAAATGTTCGAGCTATAAGCATTCGAAATCTTTCATTTTTTCCTGCATGTTCTGTGTTTAGGTTTTCATTTTACCCTCCATATATTCCGGTTAGACATAGTCCCACGTCAAAAAACCAATAATGCCTAAAAATAAACAATAGCAATATTGCAGAGAAGCGCACAGTCTGTGAGTACACGAGCTACGATTTTTCGCACGAGTATAGGAGTGTTAAGCAGCCGGTTCTTCTGAACCGGACCCCGTTGGATTTTAGAGTGCCATATCTAAAATCCAACGGGGTTCGGTTCAGAAGAACCGGTCGCTGGACCTAACGAATTTTCAGTTAGTCAAACGAAAAGTTGTCGAATGTTGACCTTTTTCATGCTCCCTCCATCCTAGCGATTTATTACCATTTTGTATTTTCAGGGCCTCAAAAACAGAACGAATGATTTTTGAGTTGTGTGGAAATTGAGTTAATGTTCTTTTAAATTTCAAAACTAGGAAGTTTCAATTGTTTATGAGTCGCTCATCAAAACAAGCTATATATTAGGTTGGGAAAAAGTAATCCATTATTTTTTGGGTGAAATTCGAAACTATTTTAATATGCTTCGGATTGTCCGATTTAGGTCAAATATATCGTTTTGCTGAAAAATTTAGATGGCTGCATAATGTCTCTATCATAGAGGTCTTGGACCTTATTAGCGAAAAACCATAGCAATAGATTTTCGATCTTCTCTTGATCCCAAATTGAGGTTAAACGAAAGCGTAGACGTAGACGTAGATGTAAACCTAGATGTAGACAAAGACCATTTCTAGCGATATCCCGGATTAAACATTCCGGACTGGCGCTCGAAATTTTTCAAAACTTAGAATTCATCGGGTCATTTTTATGGAAACTCTCACTGTTGCTCTCGGTCGTTAGACGCTCCTTGGAGGAGTTATCATAAGGGCACGTTGGTATTCGCGATTATCAGCATCGTAGCAATGAATCGATGAGAAGCTTCCTGATTTTCAATGTACACAGTATCCAATATATTCTCTTACATTTTGACGTAGGACTACGTCTTACATTAAGGGTGCCAAATCAGAAACAGGTCACGTTTTTATGAAATAAAGTTAACGTTAATTTTTGCTGCAAACGGATTTCAACAATTTGCATACCAATCGAATTGGAAATTTTCTAAGATTTGTTTCATATGCTATACATTACAATCCCATAGTTTGTAAATGGTTCAAATTGATGAAAATTGGAAGCATTCCCATTTCCCTATACATTTGTTCTGTCCATTTGTGTGCTTACCCGAACAGAGCTGTCAATAACGGGCAACTTATGCAGCCGCTAGGATAGAAACAACGAAGGGGGATAGCAACCCTTGCATAGTAAGTAAGCTGTCGCTAGCGTATAAGTATTGCATCTCTTCTGAGGAAAATTGTCAGAATCTTTCTATGCTCGAAACAACAAAGGTCCCTTATTCTGCTCGTTTTGTGTTTTATGCTAGCAAATATTTAACTTGAAGTGCATCAGGCATTGCAATTTACACATCCATCCGAGCCATGGCAAAGCAGGCGCAAAAAGAGAAGACTACAAATGTTTAAAGGTCTCTTCTAGCAATTAGTGTTTGGCTTTGAGTGTGTTGCTTGTTTTCGTTGCGCGAAACTTAGAACTTGTTCATTTCCTGTACATGTGAATAGCACCCCTTCGATACTTTCGATACTTTTAGTTGCCATTCGTATTTGCTCTCGTGTGCATCGGCTCTGTTCTGATGCAACAATCGCCTAGCTTTGTTGACGGTTTTGACCGAGGGTCGGGAAACTATTTTTCATAAACGGTCATTCTCGCGATGTTTCATTTTTATCGCTGCAACTGTGTGTATCTGTTAGACGCGTGTTCGATGCTTGTTGAATGGCGATGCACGGAAGATGCCTCTCGTTAAATACTCAGTACAATGCGTGCATTGATATAAAGAAACAAACTGCGACATATGACCAATTAGTGTATTGTTCTCGCAAAGGCAAAAAGAATCGATGCTTCTCGAAATGATTCTACAAAACCACGCAAGCCATTAAACCTTTTGAGGATCCCCGGGATTTTTTACTAAAGAGTTATTTATAAAATTTCGACGTATTCGCTAATAATATCAGAAATGATAAACCAACAAAATTTAAAAAAAAAGATTGCACAGTCCTACGTCCTAAGCGGTCCCTGGTCTCGGATACAGCCCTTCGAATTTTTTTCACCTCGATGTAGTGGCGAAGCAGCACCGCATACACCATCTTTGTATTGGTGATATTTTGCACTATGTTTACAAAATCCATTGACGGATCTGTTCTGATAATCTGAAATGAATAGTATGAAAAAACTAACCGTACAAAATGTAAATTTCTCGATAAACCTGAAATTCATGTTCATCATTACATTGTAAACTTGTTTCCAACTTGAAGGGAGACCCCTGTCTGGAAGGTCGAAAAATAATAAATTTTGGTGATTTTTTTGAGATGTTAGGAATAAAGTGAAGTGTTCGGGCATTCTGCTTATTGTTCAAGGTATATTTGAAGATGTATTGTCATTTTTTGAGTGCAGGAATAATGATTATTACGATGGATGCATAGATACTATCTGAAAATCGATACCTAGCTGATGGTATCAGTCCTAAATCAACGGGGTGTCGAAGAACGAATTCCAATGAATATTTTGAAACTTGAAGACAATACCTAAAGCGTTACATAGGCCATTTTTGTTAAAAACGAGTTTTTTACATGAAAAATCGAAAAAATTAGATATAAAAAGGCTATGTAATGCTTTAGATAATGCATTTTTACATATAATAAAAATATCAGCCAAATCGGACGAGTAGATCCTGAGATATCGATACCACCAGCTGAAAACATGGTTTCGAGAAAAACACGTTAAAAATTCGTACAGTACGAGACTTCGACCGCTTATCGTAGCTCGCAGAGAATATGCATAGATGAAATAGTAGATTTAAACGCAAGGTATCACAATATATGTGCAATATTCATACATCACGCTGTTTATCCTTGGTAAGAAGTTACCGTTATTCGTTTTCATTTTGCTATGATAAACTAGAATTCATTCGAATTGATAGAATTATCCCCACTCTAAGCGAATACTGTCGATCAAAACGCGCAATAGAGCATGTAATTGGTCAGGTTTATCGTGAATTTAACATTTCGTCCGGTTAGTTTCTGAAGTCTGCACCAATCTCACTCGGAATTGGCGAAAATTGTGCCAGAGATAACGGAGATTGTTTCAAACCGTCTTCATGAATCCCGTTCGTTCAATCGGGAAGAAGTAATACAACAAGCTCTGCTGAATGAGTAATGAGAAAACTTTAAACTTTACCGACAATTTCGTAATTAAAATGTCAACAAAAGAAAAGTTTCAACCATGAGCAGACAGCAAAGAGCTATAAACTTAATCAGTATATAAGACAAAGACGATTGCCATTACTGTATTCTGGTCGATGTGTTCTCAAGGATAGTTATCTTTGAAACTCATTATATGATTCATTGTAACAAATTTTGAAAGTTGTAATAATTAATCAGGATATTCTTGCTTTGGAAGTTCATATTACAGATGTTTATTTTTCATTGTTGGTCGCTCGAATGAGGAGATTTGGTAAATACTGCCCTTCATTGGGGCACTTTTGCAGATGGATAACATTCCCATATTTTGTCATAACAACATACCGTTTCTACAATAATTTATTAGACGCTTGTATTCTTTCGAATAAATCAATCGATATTATTTCAGATATTATTTCCACATTAGCTAACCTATATGTCTCTCGGATGATGTTTCTGTGTACCAAGATATTCCGTTGGAATTGATTCATACCGTTTGGACACAAAAGTTTTTATTACATATTTATGACTTCATTCTCTATCAACTATGTCCCTCAGAGTATTCCCAGATCTCATCATCAACGTTGATAGAACTATTCCATGCATAGCAATATTTACAACCTTTCTTGATTAGAAAAAGGCCGAAAGGACTGTTCCAAGGGATTTGCAAGTACATATACATGTCGCTATAAACAGCAAAAAAAGTTACCCATGCTATTGATGCGGGAAAAAAGTCTGTACTGGATGAAAAACTATTCATGTTGATTCCACATGTGATCTGATGCGAATTTAAGAGTTCGTGATTGGATTACCATGTAAATCCAATCTGTCTGCTCCATGTATATTGACTTCGTTTTTCAGCTCTTAAACAAAATTCATCGTTAATGCAACACAAGAAACTGTGACGATTGATTACAACCGCCATACGAATTCAAATACATCGTCATACTAATTTACATCTTCCACTATCTGAACCTTAACCGCAATTCAAGTTGAACATCAACTTTTCTTTCAAACTTTGCTTTAGTTGAGTGGTGATGCTGCAGATAATATATGAAACTTGAATTAATGATCAATCTGCACAATGACGACTTGGTCATTCGATCTCAATTAATTTTAAGTGGACCAAACAAGGAATCATTGTTTTGATGTTATTTCCGTTCTCGTTCCCTGATTCAGTTTATTAAAACTTCAGCTGAAAAAAAAACACTCGAACTATGAAATCAAAATCGTTCGTCATTCGTCACAGTGTATAGTGAAAAGCATTTTAACAACGAACTTTTATTCTTAACCACGATATCGATAGCGGTTTCGCCTGTAGTGCTCTCGTCAACCTTGTCTGCCCAAAGTGGATGCAATGATGGAAAGCAAGTGGAGCTGAAATTTCATTCCACGCCATAGTGAACATTCAGGTGCGGTGTGTTGTCCCAGTGCCCTTACCATTCATGGGCAAGAGTTTCGTAAAGACTTTTGAAGCTAACGAAAGCGGTCCTGGATCAAGTTTCATTTGCCAATATTGGCTCAACAACCAATGGATTCAATCTATCTCGAGTGGCAGCACTTCTCAATGACCTGCAACTTTTTGAATGAGGACCAATAATATACTTCGAAATATTGGAGAAAGTTTACGCATCGAGTTTTGAAGCAGCGAGATGAATGATTGGAAGGCAATGATTTTCCCAGCATGACTGTAACGTTCAAGCATTAACCCTTTTCACTACGGCAGTGTGCTCCGTCGGAGTGCTACCGCTGAACGGAGCACTGCGCCGAAAAGTATGCATATCGCGATGGTGTGATCAATGTGCATTATCGCCCTGATGTCGTCTATAGACGACGCTCGTAGCGAAAGGGTTAAACATTTCAAAAGGATAAATGATAGCAACATCTCAATCATTAGCGTTCAAGTAGAATTTTGTTGGAGAAAGTTTGAGAGACTGATTTATATTGAGTCTACAGAAACGTTTTTTAACCAATTAAAGTTTTGTTCGCTTCGCTAACAGTAGAGTAGGGCGGGGCTAGTTGATCATTTCTGAATAAATTTGATTATAACTTTGTAGTACGAAGTTTTGCGTTAGAATGTTATGTACCACAATGAAGCTTACCTTTTACCCTTTCAATGAAAAATAACCAGAGAACCATTTTTTTGACATTTTTCTTTTATTTAACGTCTTTGTATTTCAGAATATATTGATCAACTAACCCCACACACGGGGTAAATTGGTCAATAATAGGCATGTTATTTTTGAACAAATAATAAGCGTTTTTCCATTATATAGTTATCACAGTTCCGTTTTTGTGTGAAGAACTTTCCTCCGATATTATGATGAAGACATTTTTTCTTACCATGTCAAGACTTTTGAAAAAAAATACCTGGCATCCCTGCGACGCACAACCGCTTGCATTTGTTTTGATGACATTTGTACCGTTCGCCCCAAAGTATATTGAAATAGCCTCCAGGTATGCTACATTACTCAATGCATTATTGTGAGTTCTGATATTCAATGATAGTGTTTATTATATTAGGCTGTCCTAAAAGTCCTGCGGTATTTTTATTGAATTTTCCTTTGTTCATAAAATTAGTTACAATCATCTGTTTTAAGTCAAATATGCGCCGTTTTGTTCGATGACTTGTTCCCAACGAGATGCCAACTTCATAATACCCCTGTTATAGAAGCTCGCTTCCTTATTGGCAAAAAACTCGGATAGCCAATTTTCACAGGCCTCTTTTGTGGCTAACTTCTGACTACCTAGCTCGTTCGCCATGGACAAAAACAGGTGGTAGTCACTTGATGTAAGGTCCGGACTATACGGCGGATCAAAAGAACCTCCCATCCGAGCTCCCGGAGCTTCTGACGCGTCACCAAAGAAGTGTGTGGCCTGGCGTTGTCCTGATGGAAGACAATGCGGCCTCTGTTTATCAAAGATGGCCTCTTCTTCATGAGTGCTACCTTCAAGCGGTCCAGTTGTTGGCAGTACAGGTCCGAATTGAGCATTTGGCCATAGGGAAGCAGCTCATAATAGATATTCCTTGACAATCCCACCAAACACACAGCAGAACCTTCCTGAGGGCAGAGGGCCGTTAATGAGGGCTTGGCCACCGTCTGAGCCGCTTCAGCGGGCTTCGACCACGACCGTTTGCGCTTCACGTTGTCGTAAGTGACCCACTTTTCATCGCCAGTCACCATCCGCTTCAGAAACGGGTCGATTTGGTTGCGATTCAGCAGCGATTCACATGCGTCGATACGGTCAAAGATGTTTTTTTGCGTCAACGTGTGTGGCACCCATACATCGAGCTTCTTTGGGAATCTAAACTTCTTCAAATGGTTAATAACGGTTTGATAACTTATCCCCAGCTCTTGGCCGATGCTACGGCTGCTACTATGCCGGTCTTTCTCGGCTAATTCAGCGATTTTGTCACAATCTTCGACGACAGGCCTTCCGGAGCGTGAAACCATCGTTGTGCGGTGGAAATGGAAACTGTATCGGGTCCATAAACTGCACAAATTTTATTGGCAGCTTGAGATGCATTGTTGCCTTTGTCATAGTAGTACTGTAAAATATGTCGGATTTTCTCTTTATTTTGCTCCATATTTGCGACACTATAACTCACGAACGACTTAACCAAACAAAACACTGCCAAGGACTATATTATAGCGCGCAAAAATACCTTTCCAACAAGCTATAGTATGACTCGATACAATGAATACAACTAGAACTACGCGCTTACAACGACACCTCGCGGAAATACCGCAGGACTTTTTTGACAGCCTAATATTTAATGAAAATTTTACAACAAAAAATATAAATATGACAATTATATTGCAAGTGTTTTGTGTGGTGGTTGTCTCGTTTCAAATACACTGGGTTTAGCAGTAAAACATATGCCTTCTATATTTGTTTATAGCTTGCGTAATGAAACACAGCGTACCTGAAAATTTTATATGCGTTTCTCTCATTCGATCAATTTGTGTGATCAACTAGCCTCTCTATATATGAAAAAGAATATTCATGAAAATTCAACAAAAATAATTTTAAAAGCGATTTTCATTAACACTTCAAGCTAATACATACAATAAAGTTTTGTTTTACGTTTGAGCCGGTTTTTTTCATGGTTATTAACCAGTTTTAGAACACATTTTATAATGCGCAAACCGTGATTGATTTTTGGCGAAAACGGAACCGTGTCCGTATTTTTTAACCTACTTAATAAAAAGTTTTTCTGATTTGCTTATTTTTTTGTATCAACAATTCGCTATTTTTCATCCATAGATCGCCAATTTTTTGGACGCTCAGATTCCAAGATATCGTCACTGATCAACTTACCCTATTTAACTAGCCCCGCCCTACCCTAATAGCGAACCGATTACACATCTACAACTGAGAGGATGTTCGAATGTTCTTATTTAATTTCTATGTAAGGTAATTGATGTTAGTTTGTCCACTTTTTTAATGCTCTAGTTCAGCGCGTCTGTGTAAAATTAATAAATTAAAAGGTAATCAAATGTCTCCAAAATCTAAATAATATTGTCTTTTTCATGATTTACAGTAGTTTATTTGGATATTTTTACGGAATCACATGTTTTAAAGGTTTCTTAAATCCACCTTCTATCGGTGACAATGCATCCTTCATTTGAGCTAACTTTTAATCAGTCACCAGATGGTACTGATTAAAAGTTAGATTATACTGGTACCTTTTCTGGATTATAATACTTACAAATATTGTAAACATCATGCTTGCATACCATTTGTATCAGATTTATATATCTAAATGATGTGATTAATGCATCTCGATGACCTCAACTCTGATCATGGTTTGTCCGATTCGCTGATGTTGGTTTGTCCATATGATTACTTTGGCAACCGCTTGGCGCGCTGCTGTTTATTATTTTGTTTTGTTGTCCTTCGCGCGAGGCACAAATAAAGTTCCTCTGTGTTGAGTGCTGTTGACCATTAAAATGCCCAAGAAAAGTCAATATTCTGAAGAAAGTCTAAATTATGAATGGATCAATATTATGACAGTAAACTCAAGCAATAAAAAATGCAACATCTACTTGAAAATTTGAATTATTTCATTCAAAAATAGTGATTTCTAAAACCGGACAAACCATGCGTGATTTTTCGGACAAACTATGATCATAATTTCTATTTTAAGATAAAACATAAAAAAATGGATAATTTGAACGCCTTATGGTATTATTAGCAACTAGAGCACGGGGCTTTTCAACGAACCTTTGTCTTGATTATATGTGATGATATGTGATCGATTTGCATTTACTAGTTGCGTGAAAACACCCTAAATCGGAAGGCCAACATCACTTTTTTCAGTGAAATAGGGTAATGTTACTGGAAAAAGTGATATCCTGAACCCAAAACTAAATGCAAAATTTTGTTCATCCTTAGTACATCTTTCCTAACACTCCTGTACTCCGTCCATAATTCATATACTCACGCATGGTATCACAGAACGAAAGTTGAACTCCTCTGTAATATTGTTATTGTGGACTGTTCAGGCGTTACTGGTATTTGTTTGAAAAAAAGGCACAGGAGGGTTGTGTTCGAGACACGACCGCATAGTTGACGTAGGATTATGCTAGGTTATCTGTTGATTTTGGAAATGTTTGAAGAATTGCATCGTTAAATCTTTGTTAATGATTTGGTGGCCTCCTGAAAAGGGTCGTTTTGTTTGGTTGTTGGGTATTGTTTATTCACTCCACCAGTCATTGGATGGTGCGTATCAGATAAAAGACACAGAAGTGGAACGAGATATGATGAAAACCACCCTCTGTGATCCTAGACGAGATGCCTCCTTTGTTATTTATGGATGATATAAAGAAAAAAAAACTCATCAATAATTACCAATACCGAACACAATTATCAATTTTTCTCATCAGTAAAAATATGTTTGAAACTTTAATATAGAGAAAACATATCTGAAATGGAAAAGGTATTTTTTTATAACTTTTACTTTATGAGTATTTATTCAACCGAACCAATTGGACTAACAGCACCTAATAATATATGTATGGGAATAAAAAATATGGGAAATCACTTTTTCTAATATTTCTTCACTTTTCCAATTTTTATTGCCGTATAAACTTTCCTTGGGTGAAAATGAACACAACAAAACAGACAGCTTAAACCAAACGACCCGTTCTCGAGCGGGAACACACCTTGGTGTGCTTATCTATGAAAATTGAAATAAATTGTTTCATATATCAAGTCATTTTTAACACAAATGCTATTATTTACAATTTTACACTTACACTTGTGCTAAATTTTTCACAATACAC
This sequence comes from Toxorhynchites rutilus septentrionalis, assembly GCF_029784135.1. Lineage (NCBI taxonomy): Eukaryota > Metazoa > Arthropoda > Insecta > Diptera > Culicidae > Toxorhynchites > Toxorhynchites rutilus. The sequence continues at coordinate 136,775,411 of NC_073745.1, forward strand.
GATCGGTCATTATGAAATTTCACAAAGCAACCCACATTAAAGTTCCAAATTTAAAATTAATTTGCTAGAATTATTCGTATCACTCACCTTACTTGCAATTGAAAACGCCACCGACATGCAAATATTTGCAATGCCGATTTCCCCTGAGCACCTTGGTTTTGATGTCTCTGATAGGGAACACATCTTGGTAGGAACAAAATTTCCCTCTACTTTCATGTATTTGCAATGCCGATTTCCCCCAGGCAGCTTGGTTTTGATGTCTCTGTTAGGGACCTGCCGCATGTGTCGTCAATTTCGACCAATCAGAAGTGGATATTTCCGTTAGGATAGGGGTTGAGATTTTTCAATTGTTTGATAATTAGTTTCATGACATAAATTATTTTCTTCAATATAAAAAATTGTTATGGAGTGCCGGAATCGATTGACGCAAAAATTTCATCAATCCATCATGAATTGTCTGAGCAATAAGCGTTTGAAATTGGACAATTTTCACGATGTGCTCGATTTTTGATTTTCAATTTGTACTCCAATGTGTTCCCGAAAGACGTAATCCTACGTCAAAAGAAGATATAATTGGATTAAAAACCCCAACAAAAAATTTGCGTTCAATTTCATTCAGTTTTATTATTCATCTAACTCAACCTCCTCAAGACAGTGTAATTATTGATACTCCAACACAAATAACGAAATTAGACTTTTTCTTGTTGTAGACTGAAAGTAAGCAACTGAATATAATTCATGAGAGTATTAAAGGCTATGAAACAACACAAAAACTATTCATCGATTGGGGTTTCATTGATGTAACAAAAAGAACATACCACAACTGCATGCTCCCGATAATTTTTTTTTCACATTTCATACAGTTGTAACGTGTTCTTCGGGTCTTTTTTAGAGGAGAGGGATGGGAAACGACCTTTTAGATAGTGACCAGATATGCATCGAGCGCATACGCGGCACATCCTCTGTACAATTCATTCATCGACAAGCTAAATATTTGCATCGCTAGCTCCACGTGCTCGCTTACATCGCACGTTTAGTTAGTATAAAAGGAGGTAGCATTCGTGGATGTTATTCACTGAACTTTGGGTATCGAACCGAGAAGGTCGTTCCTTAGCGCTCCGAAAGCGTTGTTTGTAATTTTCTATGAAAATTCTGGGTGAAGAATATGTGGTCGCCATTTAGCCACGATCTTAATGCACTGGATTACTCAATATGGTGTATCATAAAGGCCAAGGCCCGTCCTAAACGCCACCGAGTACACCAAGCGTCAGACAAACATTGACTCGTACCTGGAGAGAAATGGGTCCAGGCTACGTTATTAGGGCCTGCTGTGCCTTCCGGATGCGTGTGGAGGCCGTAATTGCAACAAGCCGAACCCGAACGATGATTAACATAGTTTAAGACGTTTAGAAACATTCCCCTGTTGAATGAATAAAAAAAAATCGGAACCCAAAAAAAAACACTAGCGTTTCTGGCAACATTACATTTTCTGCAGAAACCATGCCTTTTCGTGTCAAATGGGCAAATAAAATCATCTGTCCCCCCATGCTTTAAAATGTTTGTATGTATGGAAGCAGACATCTGTTTCTTTTTATTTTTTCATCTTTTTTGGGATTGCACCCAAAAAAAAGTCCAAACGACGTGAACGGGGATCGAACCAAGGCCGACTGGAATGCAAGGCTGTTTTACACGACCACGCTATCCTCATGGCTAATCATGCTGTTGAGTAAGTGCGTGATTGTATTGCACCTGATTATAAAAAGAAAGTTGGAAGGTATTTTCTAAGAGTAAAAAAAAGCATGACAGAGAGCTATATCTATCACGGTCTGGGCCGTGTATGTGGGAAAGTATGCGTAAAGCTTATTTGTCTCTTGTTTCGCTCACTCGTATTAATATTATATTGCTGTATCATATATATTATACATATGCTTACCAGTATTTGAGAGTCATGACATTTTCTTCTATTTTTAGGCTCATTGAATGTAATAAATCAGGATGACAAAACATGAGCTAAAAACTAATCTCTAATCTCACTCGGAATAGATTTTAAAAAACCTGTCGGAATATATATTTTTAGAATTTATCCTTCTCATTTGGTCAAAGGTCCTGGCTGGGTAAGGGAATAAAAAGTGCCACCAAACCAAATATCAGTATGGCAAATATTGTATAGGATATCAAATAAGAAATGTTGGTGGTTTTTTTATTGAACCCCTATGTGGTTCAACATAGGGTCTATGGTGAAAAACGTACTTCGAACTTCGAACTTCGAGATAAAAATTTGAAAAAAAAAAATACAGAATGTGCATCTTACTACGGTGTATCATGAAAAAATATAAAAAAAATATTTATCAAAAATTGAAGCACTAAAAAAAATATTGAAATTTTGAAATTTTTTTTTTGGATTTTGAGATTCAGTACTACTCTAATTCATATTGAAATGTGGCTTTTATAGATATGTGTGTTTTTTCCAGTTTTTTTCAGTGTTGCGCGGCACAAAAAAATATTTTTTTTATACTTCCAAATGGGTCTGGCTGGGTAAGAGAGTAAAAAGTGCCCCCAAACCAAATCACCAGCAGTATGGAAAATATTGTATAGGGTACTAAATATGAAATTTTGGTAGTAGACCCTTTTATTTGAGTCCTTATATGGTACAGCATAGGTTCTATGGTGAAAAATGCACCTATTCGTTTTTTTTTCACGCCATTCTCAATAGCTTTGAGACAAAAATAAGAAAAAATGCTGAAAGTAATCTTACTAAGGTGCATCTATAAAAACAATTTTTCATCAAAAAATCTAATAATACAAAAAAATCAAGTAAACGATACAAGAAATTTTTATATATTTTCTGGCATTTCGAAATTTAGGAAAAAATATAACTTTGAGAGAGACTTCTGCTGTAGTTTTTATTTAAATGCGTTTGTATGTGTCTTTTTTCCTGAATTTTCAAGAGCATTGCGAGACACGAAAATAATTTTTTTCATCGTCTGCATTGTTATTTTTATTTTCTTGAAATCGATTATTTTATTGTATTCATGGTTTTCAATTATAAGATTGAAATAAAAAAAATATAATAATTTAGATTTTTTTAAGTCTTCTTCTCATTAATCCGAATGATCTTTTCACAAGGATTTTATTTATTCTCACAGAGCTCTATCGTACAGCTGACTGCTATGAATTAGGTAAACCATATAAATCCAATGTAAATATAATCTATATATATATATATATATATACATATATATATACACATATATACATATAATATACATATACATATAAATGGATTTCTGTCTGTCTGTCTGTCTGATTCTTATGGACTCGGAATATACTGAACCGATCGACATGAAATTGGTATGTAGGGGTTTTGGGGCAGGGGAAAATTTTCATGATAGTTTGAGACCCCTCCCCCTCTAAGGGGGGGCTGCCATACAAATGGAACACAAATTTCTGCATCACTCGAAAATTAATCAAGCAAACGAAACCAAATTTAGCATGTGGCGGTTTTAGGGTGCAACAAAACTTTTAACGGTTGTTAGACCCTCTTCCCCCTCTCTTAGGGGGGAGCAGCCATACAAATGAAACACAAATTTCTGCATTACTCGAGAATTAATCAAGTAAACGAAGCCAAATGAGGCATGTGGAGGTTTTAGAGTGCAATAAATGATTCTATGGTGTTTAAATATGTAGCACTAGTTTTGTCACCTGTCATTAAGAAGACAAACGCGGTATAATATTATCCAGCATACTGAGCATACTCCCCCTGGCCCGACTGGCTCAGTACTTTTTATTTCATCTTATGTTTACAATTACATATTCTTATTTACTAACTTAATTTTTCGGGTCGCGCTAGAATCGTTCGCACACGTTTCCGTGGTGCTGACTCTGCGCGAACCCCTGTTGTATAACCAAACCGCTATGTTGAACAATCACAATTTCTTATTTACTAACATAAAATTTTTCCGGTCGCGCTAGAATCGTTCGCACACGTTTCCGTGGTGCTGACTCTGCGCGACCTCTGTTGTACAATCAAAACCGCTATGTTGAACTTGCCCCTGGAAATTTGACGAATAAACAAAACTAAAGTGGGGCCGGTTCGACATAAGCGGGACTTATAAATTAAATAAGGGCGCTACAAATACACCTCCCCCCTCTCTTAGGGGGAGCTGCCATACAGATGAAATCCAAATTTCTGCATTACTCGAGAATTAATCGAGCAAACGAAACCAAATTAGGTATATGGAGGTTTTGGAACGCAATAAATGTTTTCACGGTGGTTAGATACTCCACCCCCCTCTCTAAGGGGAGGTGGTCTGCCATTCAAATGAAACACAAATTTCTGCATAACTCGGAAACTAATCAAGCAAATGGAGCCAAATTTGACATGTGAAGATTTTATGGGGCACAAAACGTTTCTATGGTGAATAGATACTCCTCCCCCCTCTCTAAGGGGAGAAGAGGGGAGGGGTCTGTCTTTGTTCTATCATATTTTCTGTATCAAACATTTATTCCATGTAACGGAAAAACATGTTATTTGTAAGTGGTTGAAAAATCTTGAACGAGAATTGTGTCTGAAAATAATCTGATATTATAATGATGAGTTTTGGTAGAAGTACTAGGAATTGTTTAGTAAAAGATAAATTCAACGGGGTCGATTAGAAGATCAATCAACGAACAGTTCTGCGATTGTACTCATGAACTTGCGCTTAGTAAGAAAACGTGAATGTTTGAAGGTATAAATAACAAAAAACAAATTTTTAGCGGGACGAAGTTTGCCGGGTCAGCTAGTCCCATATATTTTAAGATACGAGAAAAAAAATCTTTGTACAGTCAAAATGAATTAAAAATGACCAAAGGCCAAACAAAAATCTTTTTTTCGCGCAATCCTTTTGAAAATTCAAGAAAAAAAAATACGTTACATGTGGAAAAAACAACAAATGCGAACGCATTACAGCAAATTGGGTTTAAAAGAATTTTTTTTCAAAATTTCAAAATGCCTGAAAATATATAATTTTTTGTACCACGAAAAACACTCTGAAAATTCTGAAAAAAAAACACATATACCTAAAATAGACGTAGGAAAAAAAATTAATACAAACTAGAGTAGTACTGAATCTCATAATAAAAAAAAATAAATTTATTTTAAAATTAAAAAAAAAATTAGTATTTGATTTTTTGATGAGAAAATTGCTTGAAAATATTCATTGATATTGATGTACTTTCAATATTATTTTTTTTCTTAATTTCGTCTCGAAGTTATTGAGAATGGCGTAAAAAAACGAATTGGTGCATTTTTCACCATAGATCCTATGTTGTACCATATAAGAAACACAATTAAAGGGTCTACTACCAAAATTTCATATTTAGTACCCTATACAATATTTTCCATACAGCTGGTGATTTGGTTCGGGGGCACCATGCCCGTTGGACATATAAAAAAAAATTTGTTTTGTGCCGCGCAACAATGAAAAAAATCACATATATGTACTGAATCTCTAAATCCGAAAAAAATTCAAAATTTCAATATTTTTTTAGTACTTCAATTTTTGATAAGATTTGAAAGATTTTTGATTTGATAAAAGATTTGAAAAATGACTTGTTTTTAGAAAAAATGTAACCTTTGAACGTTAAGGTGGAATTTAATTGGCTATTATATGTACAGTAGGGTAAAATCGTGATTTTTTTAAGATTTTGCTTGAATTTTCACCAGGAAATGTTCATATCGATATTGCAGCCAAATTAAGAAAGATAGAAGTTGGGTGTCAAAGAACAAATTGTAGAGTAGTTTGAAACCTTTAATTTGGTTGATAAAAACACTCAAGTTCAATATGAATTTTTGGGATAAAATTAATTATTACATATTAAAAATTACTAACTTCGAAATTTTCACTTCCAAAAGGTTATTTAAATCAACTAATTTGGATGTTCCACTACTATATCCTGTACTAAATTTTCTTATCTTTCAAATGAAAACAACAGAATTGGCTTACGCTGCCTACTTTTTAGTGTAGAGCCAGTTTGAGGCAACAGAGTCCGTAAAAAAAGTTCTATAACTCTGCCGTTGTTGTTATTCAAACATATGCGTAGAAAGATTTTTTTTCATGAAATATGATCATCTATCACCTCCGGAGAGATTCTGGAAAAAAAAAATTTTCATGTGAAAGGTAGTTTCTGACTTTGAGGGGATGAATCAAAAATTAAATTCTTCATTTATTTCCAATGAACGAAAAATATATGCATAAAAAACGAAGAAAAAAAATTGTTTTTGATTCGATTATATACAGGATTCGATTATATACAGGATTCGATTATATATAGTGAAAAGAAATCGGAGACTGCATATTATCGAATCCGCCCTGTTTTTGCCATACAGTTGGTGATTTGGTTTGGGGTACTTTTTACTCCCTTACCCGGCCAGGCCCTTCCATATCCTGTATAACGGCTTGAGTGCGGAGCAAATTTTGTGAGCCAAAAATGCGGATGAGTTTGGGTATATTTAAAACAATAACTTTCATTTTTCGAGTGCCATTTCTTAAATCTACCGAAAAATGGATGAATATTGATAAGCTATAGATACTATAGTATAGAATGTAGATTTTTTTAATTTGTACCCCCAATCTGTTCCCGAAATACGAAATCCTATGTTCAAATGTGCTCTCCGCAGTTTGGGCATATAACAAGAGCGCTAAAACGGCTAATATAATTCAGGTGATTATACTTCGTGTAAATGTTATATAATTATACCATTAACCATAATCTCTTGTATTGCATATACATTAGGTGTTCAAGTATGACTCAACAGATTCATAATATGTGGCGAATGTCGTAATGTTAACATAAAGTAATGTTGAATTTAAATGACGTGTACTTTCGCTTCAAAACATAGTACAGTTCGTTTGATTGAAGTGTGAACAATCAATATATTTATCGCATTTAAAACGACGAATCTTGTACCGTAAAAAATCCATTTGCGAGAAGTTTCATTAATTTTTTTTTTTCGAAAGATCTCTGGAGAATGTGAGCGGCGAGTAAAATCAGAAAAACCTACCTATTTTATTCGTTACGTTATTTACTTGTTCTACTATTTCTATTAAGTATATATCTTGGACAAAAAAAAATGCTAGGGATATTGCCTATTGGTTTGTCCATTTGGAATCATAATCCGTCTATTAGTTAGATAAATATTAACGTTCAAAATCTATACATTTTTCCATACGAAACATTGAAATGGGCTCCTATATTAAATGGTTAGATGTAGTCCTTCATCCAAAAATGTTTTGATCTCGTCCTTCGGATCCAAAACGCGGATGAGTACATTACCTTTAGACAACCAGTGCACTGCAGTGAAAAGCGATTTTAGTACTTTCAGTACAGTTTTTTTTTCAACATTTCTATTCATTTCTCTGAATAATTGGCGAAAACCTTCATACGTATTTCGTCGATATATTTGAAATGTTTTATGTGATCGAACAAATTCACACGGGGATCTCGGATTTAAGTAAAATGAGTATCAAAATTTGATTCGAGCCAAGTGTATTTTTCTCTTGCAATCAACAAACCATGGTGAGATCAATACAAAACAAACATGCCTACATAAAAAAATATCCGAAAAACAACCCGGACAACTAATATGGATCACTCCTGTTGCAAACCGAGCAACGTCTTTAACGAGCTCACATTAATCCTAGCCTGTTCGCAGATTTTATGCTCCGGTAACTCATCGGGCTCATGCTGTAACATCCGTACGCATTCTTCTGCATTGAAAAGCGAATCTTCAAGAGCACTTCTAACGGCCGGATTTTTGGAAACCACTCCACGTCGACCAAACTCTGCCAGGGCGGCATGCAGCTCAAATCGGGTTGCTCCAATAACACGTGCTTCGGCTGAAAATTCAAACAGAAATGTGTGAGTTTGTAATCAATGAGTCTATATCTAAATGCTTACCAGGACAAATTTTCTCAAACAAATGGATCAGTTCCTGACAGATTTTAATTTTGTTCATGAGATTGTCATCCGATATAGTTTTTATTGCCTCTGGATGTCCCCCGCCGATAATCTGCGAGAGCGAAAGTTTAACAGCCACGATAAAATGATGGTTTGGAGCCAACCAACGAGAATAATGTGTGATGTACAGGTTGCAGTGTTGTTCGTTGTCTTTTTGCATGGCTTGTTGATCAACGCTGGCCCGAGACTCAATGTTTGAGATATCTTTCGCTTCGACCGTTCCCCGACACTTATTACAAATCCAATCACCGTTCCAGTTTTTCACATTTTCAGGTAGCAACAGCCCGATACAGTTGGCGTCCTTCTTGAAACCCGAACATCTCATCGCACTGAAGTAGGTACCAAATTCAGTCGGGTCAACACAGCGATCGCAGCCACACCGGAACAACTTTGTTTGCAGCAAGTGCTCCATTCTGTTCACAGTGCCCCAGAGGACATCCGAGTAGCAGATGCTCAATCGCTCACCCTTTTTAATCGGATGAGGAGCCCAGAAAACGATTTCCTTTTTCACTGTAAAACTTTTCGACAGGTTCGGGTGACAGGAGTGCTCTATCAAAGAGGCATTATTGTAGACAGCCACGGAAGAAGGCTCGGTCAGGGGAATCTCGTGGGCATTCACTTGCAGTATGCCAACTATTTTCAATATTTCATCTTCACTCCATTTGTTTTCGCACTTGAAGAAACTTTCCGCCCCGAAGTAGAAGGTGTGTACCAGTTATTGGAGCGGAGGTAATGTTATTCAGGAAGGCACAATGTTTACGCATCCATATTAAACGACAAAAACAGGAACGGAAGCGGAAGTAAAGATGAAGTATGAAAAAAGAAAATGTGAATATATAATCAATACTCAATTGCTAGTTTGATTTTCGAACCCACTCCAAAGTACGGTTCATGCTTGGGAAACTATCCAAACAATGCATTGGCCCCACACCTGTACCCTTGGATTCTAGACATCATGACATAACCTACCGTGGAATGAGCTTCGCGACTCCTTCTCGATCGTTGCGCCACTGCTCGGAACCACGCCGATGCTCTTCGTGAGATTCAAGTTTAATTAATGCTTGCCATTTGGCAGGATTCCTCTCAGCTAACAGAAGGCAACGGAGCGGAATCAAACACTGATACACCGGATGTGGAACGTAGAAATGTTGCAGCGACATCTGAAAGTTTACACAAGTGGAAGTAATGTTGTTATGAAGTACGCCGTCCACCTACAATCGCGTGCTCACACCACACCACACTCCCCACCAACCCCACCAACTGCCGTAACGTTTCATGGTTTCGTCAGACGCAGTCAAATTTGCATTGTTTGCATGGTATGATTTTAATCAATTCCAATATTGGCTCAGTTGCAAATTTGCATTGCGACCCTGACTAGCGGCGATGGCTGTTGATGGTTTGTAAATAATATGCTACCTGAGGACAATCATGGCAGAGATAACAAACAGACCAGCTTCCAGATTGGCCAACATACTAACCTTGCTGCCTCTAGCGATGGTAAATTTACATTCTGCCTGGTGATCGGGATGGTTCTGGCATTCACGTTTGCACACCGGCCATCCGCACCGTTCGCACTCCAGGAATTGCTTCTCTACCAGGCCCTGATGAAGACAGATAAGGACTTGATAAATTAGCGCAACTAACAAGTTTGGTTAAAAATTACGTATATTACACGAAAAACTAAGACTAATGGAGTATTTATATAACGTTTACATTAACATTACCCTAAGGACATTCGACTGAGTTCCATTAACCAGGATGTTACATTTACCCAAATGAAGAAGGAAAAATTTAAATGAAATATATGACGATTTTTTGTCAAATCTGACCACCGACTGATAAAATTAATTCGAAAGGTAAAATTACAAGATACAATAACTAGTACTAGATTTTTTCGAATTCAAAGCCTAAATAATTAGAATCAAATTGATAAACACGGAAACACCCCATATTAAAAAAAAACTAGAAGTGGGTTATATCTTTGATAAAACCGCAAGGTAGACGTAGGACTAACATTGACTTAGCAATAAATAAGTAACAAGCATATGAATTTAAGACATTTCATCTTTCGAATAATGTGATTTTCTTACCACTTCGTTTAGCCGGAAAAGAATTATTAACGCTCAAAGGGGGAATTGAGTCCTCCTCGGAAATACCCAGCACAAGTACTACCCACTCCCCAAGCCCCGACAATTGGAATCATCGTTGATCCGGATCAGGACTATTAAGACTTGAGAAGAAATAGATTCCTCCTCGGAATTAAACAGCAAAAAGAAGACTCCCTTCCCAACAATTCCAACTTCCCAATAACGACGATCGATTGCAGCATTCGAGAATAAATAATTTTTAACGCTGCTTTCATAAATGTGATTTCTTCGATATGTCATATAATATACACTTCGATAATATCCACTACACTATATCATAGCGTATTCTTGACTATCAAATCCATAGTCAATAGTGAAATTATCATCGACACCACGATTTTCGCTAAATGCTCCTATCAGTTCAGCCTGCAGAAACTTTTCTGAACTCTAATCCATCAAATTTGGTGTCCCTGAAAAGGGCCGTTGATTATATGCTAAAGTAACAGCACGCCCTCCTCAGAAACGACGGGCCAGCTGGATGTCCTTGGGCATGATGTGACGCGTTTTACGTGGATAGCACACAAATTGGTATCTTCGAATAGGCCGACTAAATATGCCTCGCTTGCCTCCTGCAGTGCCTTAACGGCGGAACTTGGGAAGCGCATGTCGATTTTGAAGTCCTGGGCAATTCCACGAACCAAACGATGCAAAGGTATCTTTCGGATCAGCAATTCGGTCGACTTCTGATAGCGACGAATTTCACCCAAAGCGACGGTTCCCGGTCGGTAGCGATTTGGCTTCTGTGGCTGGCGCACTTTTCCGAGCTGTTTTCGTGGCTGTACGCGAAAAAATAATGACAAAAGCAAAGGAAGCGTCATGTTTTATACCCAGACAGAGTGGAACGTAAACCCGACCCCTTCGATTATATTCGTAGTTCAACCTGAGAGAGAAACGAATAATATCGAAGTAAGTATACAGTAATGTATTTGAATCCGGACGCTTTTTAATCTAGACACTTTGCATTACATTCAATATCATACCACAGCCATAAATTTTTTTGCATGTTGAATTATTGCGATTTATAGTTACTAACCAAGTTTGATACTACTAACCGGTGCGCTTTTCCGAGTTGCTTTCGTAGTGTCTTACCACCGGTAGATTAGGCGTCTGAGTGCGAGCGTCCTCATTTCACATCGCCACATCAACTGAATGGATTTCCAGAGCGTATGCGAGTTTATATACGGTTTCAATAACCTGTTTTCTAAGCAATTTTAAAGCTATTGAAACTAGTTTTCGGGTCAATAATTAACAATTATATAACTCGTGGACATTTTGTCTTTCGAATGAAATGATTATCATACCACGTCGTTCAACCGGAAAAGAGATAATAACGTTCAAAACCTTGCAGTCCAACGTCACTCTCTCGTTTCAAAAACTTTGAACTTTTTTTAGTGTTTAGTTTTATTCTAGACGAAGGGTAGTGTAAGTCATCGCAGAGTTTTATTTTGACAACGTTGTCTACAGGTACTAGATTGCCATAATTAGTTGAAGTTATGACAGCGATGTTGATTGCTACGATATTTGTGGGCGCAAAATATATCGATTTTTTTATATACAACAAATAGCCTAAGGTAATCCTACGTCAACTGAGCGATCGTTTTTCGGAAACAACCCACCTGTAATTTTTTCAATTTCAATCATTTTTTTAGGTACAACTACGTTTTTCTGGTGAAATAACAGTTACGAAAAATGTCACGTTTAGAAGGAATGATTGAAACGTCAATAACTCAATTTGCGGCGAATGGATTTCTCTTATTCTTGTGCCAATCAACGACGAGTTAGGTCATGAACCTATTGGTGATCGGAAATTTTGAGCGGCTGATCGAGCTAAATTTTCACTCCGGATTCATGAGTTCATATCATGAATTCATCTCCATGCAGGTTGATTCTTCTTCGTATATTCTCAACCGTGTTTGTTTCCCTGACTACATCAATTCCTCTGTGCATTTTGATCTGTCCATGAAGCAAGATATCCATGGATATTCAGATTACCAACGATCGAGGATCGCTCCAACGATCTTCGATGAAAAATATAGGGGTATCAATTGTGATAATATGTACTTTACTGATGGGTCCACTATAAATGAGTCCACAGGATTTGGAGTGTTCAACGAATTTTTTAGCACCTCACACAGTCTTCAGAATCCTTGCTCAGTGTATATTGCTGAATTGGCAGCAATTCATTGGGCGCTGGACAGCGTCGCCTCACGACCTGTTGAACACTATTACATTGTAACGGATAGTCTTAGCTCTGTCGAAGCTATCCGTTCAGTGAGGCCGGAAAAGCACTCGCCGTACTTCCTTGAGAGAATACGAAAAATTTTGAGTGCTTTATCCAGACGCTGTTATGTCATTACCTTTGTGTGGGTCCCTTCTCATTGCTCAATTCCGGGTAATGAGAGGGCTGACTCATTAGCAAAGGTAGGTGCGATTGAAGGCGATATTTATCAGCGTCAAATCGCCTTCAATGAATTTTACTCTTTAGTCCGTAAAAATACCATCGCTAACTGGCAACGCAAATGGAACGAAGATGAATTGGGCCGGTGGCTTCACTCGATTATCCCTAAGGTTAGCCTCAAACCATGGTTCAAAAGTCTGGACTTGAGTCGGGACTTTATTCGCACCTTCTCCCGACTCATGTCCAATCACTGTTCGTTAGATGCGCTACTCTTTCGTTTCAATCTGGCCGGCAGCAATATCTGCGTTTGTGGCCGAGGTTACCACGACATCGAACACGTTGTTTGGTCGTGTGAGGTGTATCTTGTTGCCAGATCGAATTTAGAGAACTCCCTTCGGGCTAGAGGAAGGCAGCCCAATGTGCCGGTGAGAGATGTGTTGGCTCGGTTAGACCTTGATTACATGTCCCAAATATATGTTTTCCTTAAATCTATCGATGTTCGTGTGTGATTATCCTTATATCCTTATACCCTCCATTTCTTCCTTTGTGAGTAATTGGTCCGCTTGCTATAAACAGAAGAATGAAATGTAAATTCACAACTGATGTACGAATATATTTAAGAATTAGGTGTGTGTGATTATCAACATTGTAATAATTTCCTTATACCCCATCCTTTTCCTGAGAAAATGTCACCCTTTTAATCTCGAGTCCACCACGAGTAATCGGTTTCCCACATTACTAACCATAGATTTAAGAAAATTGTTCATATATATAGTTTTAAAAATATATTTAAGATTTCGGCTCCTTTAAACTTATGTAACTGAGCCTGTAAAAATAAACGAATTTATAAAAAAAAAAAAACGACGAGTTGTTTGACGTCTAGGTGAACATAAGTTTAAGCACAATCTTTTCGGTTCTCTCCAAACACAGACACCGTAGTAAAAAAGGAATTGTATATTTTTAAAAATAAATTAATAAAAATATGTTTTTTCCTACACGATTTCCAAATCAGATTGAAAGTACTACATTTCACCACCGGCAACGATGTTACACGAGAATTTCCATGTTTTTTGAAGACAAGCCTGGTTTGAAATTTCCGCCGGCCGATTTTGTTTTATTTGATTGAGCATTATCACAAAGAAAAATCATCATGCGTTACCTATTTTGGTAATCGGGTCGCAGCAAACGGTTCGAATCGAATGAATGTTGGTTGGTGACGTTAGTATAAATCGTTTCATTTCAACCATACCCTTCTGTCGAACGATGTGAACCTAGACCGAACCGAGATTTTTTTTGCACTTGGGATTCTCAAAATATATTCCGTTTTCATTTTCACTAACACGATGTAAAAACGACTCCGGCTTTAGCTACATTGAATATGATCCTGACCGAAAGCGTGACAGTGCGAACTCGTACAATTTTGTACGCCATCGTCAGAAGTAAACAACTGCATGGAATTGTATATTTTGATGTATGTTATAATATGTGCCATTAGGCGGTAAATTTATCCAGCATTTTTTTCGCCTGAGACATCAACAGTGCAAATAATAAAACAAATGAGCAATTCAACAAACAAAAGAGATATGTTTAGCTAGCGGATGCGAAGGTAAATCATGTATTATGCATTCTTCCTTTCAAAATCGTTCCCATGAATGTTGTGTGCAACACAAAACTAGGTGCAATAATCCGTTATATCAAACAAATTAGCAAAACCTTTTTCGAATGTAAACATGTTGAAGTAATCAGATGTAAGATTTCATGCATTACTCAAATTTCAAAGCAACGAGAAAAGTAATACTAAAAAGGTCCATTTATACGTTGCTAGTAGCTGAAGGTAGGTTTAGAGTTTCCGTGAACGTGAACGCGGATAAACACTTTTTTGATAATAATTCATCAGCCCATATATAAAACGCGAGGAAAACACCTTGAAACGATACGAATAAACATTCTCTAGTTGAAAAACATGATTAAACAGAATTCAATTCAATTTAATCAATACAATCAAATGATTACTAAGCTAAGGTAGTCCCACGTCAACCTTGCGGTTGTATCATAGATATAAAAGTAAGTAATACTAGCAATACTTCAAATTGAAGATAACATCTATTATTGATACATCACTGCATGTTACCGCAGCCCTAGTGTCTTCCGTGTTGCGGTAACATGGGCAATTGTACAGCGAAAAATGATATCAATACTAGGAGGATGGCAGCGACTGTCATGCGAGGACTTATTTCAGGGTACTATTTGTAGTTTCAAAAGTCTAAAGTAAAGCGTAGTTTACTCAAATCGTTCTGCATCGATCGACACAAATGGTAATCGGAAATGACAAGGGCTGGGTTATAAGGTGGGTGAACCAGAATTTCTCATTCGATTTTACCCAAATAGTTTTACGCTCGAACAGCAATATGAGGTCGAACATTTTCATAATTGAATATGTTACTTCTCTCTCACAATAGATGAGCCAGAAGCGCTAATCCCAAATGCCCTCGATCCCTGGTCTAAGCCTCGGGGACCATTGAGGTGGGCGAGTTTGAAACACGGAGGTTCAAGGTTGACACACATCCGTGCACAAATCAAGGATTCACACTAGAATATTCCTTTTTCAATTTTTTTTTAACTTACAAATTATGCGTGAGTGTTTGCGAAGTTACTGGGTTCGGCCGGCAAGAGTCGAACGGAGGATCCCGCGGCTTCGTTTGTCGCTAGCTGATCTGCGCTGCGAGTTTCTACATCGACTCCTGGCTTAGCGATGATACCAATTTTCGCTGTGCCTTTAATTTAGCAATTACTGTTGGCATTAATTGCTCACTGAAACCTTGATTTGCATTATTTTAAGTTGGACGCCATTTGTTACATGTCGCATTTTCTACCGATTCACTTTCCGATTCAACATTCCCCTCGGTTTCATTCAAGGCCTTAATTTCATGTATGACTTCTTCAAGTACTTCGTATATATTTGTTTCGAATTGTTTCGACT
This sequence comes from Toxorhynchites rutilus septentrionalis, assembly GCF_029784135.1. NCBI lineage: Eukaryota > Metazoa > Arthropoda > Insecta > Diptera > Culicidae > Toxorhynchites > Toxorhynchites rutilus. Next base: position 136,790,937 of record NC_073745.1, read on the forward strand.
GTGAAGCTCTATGTGTAGTCATTAACTCAGGGTAATATGTTCTAACTAACCGTGTCGCTTTCTTCTGTAATGATTCGATATCTGATGCAAATCTGTCGGTTTTAGAAAATTTTGAAATTTTTTTTTTCGAAATTTTAGAAAATTTTGAAATTTTGAATATTGACGTAAGCGTGCAGTATTTAATACGCTGGCCGACTGACATCCATTGTAGGCATTCTAACATAAATCTTCGTGGAGTTAGTCTATCTAGCTGTAGTAACTGTAACTGAATCCTTGATTTGTGCACGGATGTGTAGTAAGCCGACCTTGAACCTCCGTGTTCCAAACTCGAGCTAGCCTCAGCGAAAAGAGGTCTTAAGAGCCCACCCTCAATGTTCCCCGAGGCCTAGATCAGGGATCGAGGGCATTCGGGATTAGCGCTTCTGGCTCATCTATTGTGAGAGAGAAATAACATATTCAATTATGAAAATTTTCGACCTCATGTTACTGTTCGAGCGTAAAATATTTGGGAAAAATCGAATGAGAAATCATATATAGTTTACAATATATCAAGTTTTTTGTGCATACAGGCAAACCTGTATTTGTGCGGTCCCTTTCCGCGTGATTCCTCGTTTGTGCGATTTTATTATGACATCGGGTCTTAAATCACACAAACTAATCGCACAAATAATAATATCGCACCTAAACAGTCACACAAAGAGAAATCGCACAAAAAGCAACCAATCCATTTTTATGATTTACACAAGCATGAATGAGAACGGTCGATCGAATCAAAACCAAATAAAAATATCTCTTTATTCATTAATCGATTATTCAATCCAGATATTTGGTGTAACCACTTTAGGAACTGCTCACTTTTGTAAGTGTACGCGCACTAGTAAGCCTAAGCTAAGTAAATCTTACTGGTGTCGGGAGAGCAACGTTACTGGAAAGTTACTGAAAAGGAAAGTCTTTGTCAATTTCCTTCGATGGCATGTATATGTATACTCTGTATACTCTAAGAATGTCGGATGACAGTCTCCCAAAAATATTGTTCGCAGCGAGTGAAGTTGAAGTGGAGGTGCGGTCAGTTTGCTGATCCAACCTTGTCGATGAACCTGGAGAACACAGCCTCTTCTTCTCAGTAAAAAATCAATATTGAAACTGCGTGAACTCTCTGTACTCTTACAAAGCAATAGCTTAACTGCTTGACTATAATGGTTGTACTTTCGCTTGAGCTATCAATAAATAGGGCCACTAGAGTGTGCTATTTCAAATCTTATATATATTCTAAAACAAACCGATTATTCAATTGATAAGTTGAAAAGAACTCACCATAAGACATCCCACACAAACAGGCCTAGTGATTTGGGCTGGTCCATGAACTAGCGGTACTTCTTTCAGTACGACCTCGTTAGCTTTGATATCCTTCGTAGCGACCAAATATCGCCCATGACGTTCGTCACTGCAAATCTGTTAGATGGCAATAAAATAAAATAAATTGATGAAAAGCATAATTGAAATAAATGCATGTTTTGTGAATCCTGCCAAATATTGTGCCCGTATAATCAGACTGTCTTATGGTCGGTGTTAAGTCAGACCGGACCATGTGACATTTTAATGATTTCGAGAAAAACGAGCTCGGAGTTTGGTGGGTTATAAAGGATTTTCGTTTAGCATTCAAACAATTTCGATACGTTATTCGTGCTGTACGCGTGATTTTCCAAATCTGGTAAACGTGGTATGTGGCTAACAAAATGCCTAACCTAATGTCATCAATAACTCGAAATTTTCAATTTTGCTACTTGGTTCCCTCTGACTTAACACCGACCATAATCAAGATAAACCAATAAATGTGTATAATGATGTTCTTCATAATTGCAATGAATTTTCAGTGGTATGAATTTGAGCAATATTCATTCCACTTTTCACCAAACTATGTTCGCAACAGAAAGATATCCTGAAACAAGTTCTGAACAATCTAATATTAACAAATAGTTGCATCTTCAAACACTCACGTTCGAAAAAGTTCTAGCTTTTGATGTTGAGAACATCACATCCCACAGACTGTGTGCCTCGGGTCAAGTCACGAAAAGTCTAAACGGCAGTATTTTCTTATCTCCGAAGACGAAGAACATAATCGTAAGTTTTACCTCCCGTGACCGCAAAGCATACCTTGAATGGATGGCAAACATTTTTATGATTTTTCCAATGCTGCTTTTGATGTTCTGTGCTGCAGTAGTAAACTGCGCAACAGCCGGAGCATCGTTTTTTCGCCGTCTCGTTGCACACCGGACAAATTCCCTCACGGGTATCCATCGCAGGCGCCCCCGCTGAGTTAGCTGTGGCCGGGCTAGCTGTCGATGCGCTATCAGCTTCCGTAACCATTCTTTTGGGCACAAAAGAATGCAGAGAAAAGAATTATTTCACTCGGTGGATCCTCACACCGGGAATCCACAAGCCATCCATTACCTTCAATTTATTATTTCGTCGTCGGTTTAGCACAGTGAAATTGCACTTTTTTCACGATTATTTCCTAGCGGCACCAGCTATCTCGAACAAAACTAGTAGTGATATATAACGTCCATAGGATCGAAATATCTATCCCGTATTCGGAATAAATTCAATCTTCTCTAGAGATCACCGAACGTCACTACGCTATCGTTTGCACGATTACACCGAATGAGTTTCCTCCGATTTGGCTGAGTGCTTTCACGTGAAAATGGGGAAAATTAAGCCGAATGCGTCTCGAAAGAAACACACAAACACAGACAACGTAAACACACAGCAAACATGAGTTTTCCACTGTTCTAATCGAGTTTCGTCGCCATTTTCCGCCAATTTGAATAGATTGCAAGAAGCATGTATTGAAAACCATTTGTGAGTATATATATAATATGGAGGATTAAAAATTTGATAGATCAGTTATTTAGTATATATCAACGAAACATATTGTGCTGTACATGAATGTGTTTTCATGTATTTTTAGAACGACAAACCTGCTACGCACGTGCTATTGAGTGTCTCTAATACGCGAACAGTGATGAAGCTGTTTACTTTCAGTACACAGAGGCAGAATAAAGATGATCAATATAACATGATATTTTTTTAATGTTCATATTTTTTTAGATTTTTCAAAAAAGGATGATCGACACTAAAAATTCCGAATTCAATTGAATGATTGACAAGTTTGGCGGGATTTGTTACAGTATCAATGGACTTATAAACAATCACTTCGGTATTTCGTCTTGAATGCTAAAATGATGATGTTAACACCGCGGTTTTGGCTGACGATATGAAGTAATGCACGATAAAGATTTATTTGTTGAGGAAAATAACCAAAAACGTTCCAGAAGATCGACTAACCCGATTGTGTTGGGTGCGGATTTATTTTTCTAGTTCAATAGCAGAACACTCTGCAAAAAAAACACTTGCATAAAATTTAAAAAAACTTGACGAAGCTCTCTTTTGTTATTCTTTTACGTACCAGTGGCCATATTTTCATTTTTTTTTTGTAAATTTATCGTTTCATGTTGCTAAAATATGTTATGTACAAACTCGCTTATACAAGAAGTGTTACACTAGTGCTGTGTGGAAAACAAACTAGTATATAAATGTGAAATCGTGTTGTACAAGATTTATTTATTTATTCATTTGTTTATTTCGTATCGTCTTGGACCTTAAAAGTAAATACAGGGTGGGCCATTTAAAGTGGAAGCATCTGGCAACCCCATAACTTTTGACAGAGATGTCAGATTAACAAATGTCATACCGCGTTGGAAGCGTCATTTTGGTACAATTTTAACCATGGAACAATACACACCTAAACAACGCTCTGAAATTGTTCAGCTGTACATTCAAAATAACTTCTCAATTGTGTTAACTAAACGTGCGTGGAAAAATAAAAATAAAGTTAAAACATCGCCTGGAGACAACACTATACGTCGATTATATGCCAAAATTTAAACGTCTGGTAGTGTTGGTAATGCCAGTCATCTGTCCAGACAACGACCAAGACGTTTCGACGAGAATATTGATGCCGTTCGAGCTAGTGTTGCAGAGACTCCATCGACATCTGGTCGCCCTCGTTCGCAAGAGTTAGGCATCGCTCGAACCACTCTCCGACGCATAATTCGTGTTGATTTCAACAGGACGGCGCTACATGCCATACAGCGGCTGCCACGACCAAATTATTGCGCGAAATGTTCCCCGGAACATTAATATCGAAAAACGGCGATTATGACTGGCCACCGAGATCACCTGATTTGACGCCTCCTGACTTTTTTTATGGGGATATTTAAAATCCAAGGTATACACTGGTAAACCAAGGACCCTGGCTGCGCTGAAAGACAATATCCGACAAGAAATTGCTGCCATATCGGCCGAAACATTGGGCAAAGTGATGGAAAATGCCGAAAAAAGGGCACATTTTGCGGTCAAAGCCAGAGGCGGTCATTTACGAGATATCATAATCAAAAAGTAGAACAAATCTCCTTGGACCAAAATAAATGAATTTCAAAAAAAAATTTTAAAATTCCACTTCTTTACTTTGCTATTGCAAAAACAAATCCTTCCACTTTAAATGGCCCACCCTGTAGTACAGACTTAAACTATCATATGTGTTTTAATCTCTTGATAAAAGTATGTTTTGCTATATTGAAGTCAAATTCGTCTATCACTTCGTTGAATAGCCTGCTAACAACAATCAGGCGCTCGAAATAGGCGAATTAGGCGGAGATTATGCACCGGTACATGCAAGGTTTATCAGGTCCTAATAATTTAATATAATAATTTATAATTTTTATCAGGTCCTACAATATTATTCCGTAATAATTTTTTAACAGGTCCTACAATATTATTCCAATTCTAAAAAGAGCACTTCCAATTCCAACAACACTGATAAAGTGTTACTGTGGTATTGGAATTATGAAATTCTGCTATTCAAAAGCTATTTGTTTCCAATTTTGGTATTATTCTTTGGTATTTTATCAAGATCTAAATGAGGTTTCCTGCTGCACGAGTGATCTACAAATTTGATAAATGTGGAATGTAGCTTACGGAATACTCAACTTAATGCAATCATTAATTCGATTTTTTCAATTTTGCGACTTGGTCTCCTCGGGCTTAACACCGACTATATTAACTCTATGATCATCTGAACATTAGAATTATTTGAAGGATCTATAACATTTGACGATTATATAAACTCAACGCCAGCATAGCACACGGGCTCTTTGTACCTTTATGGGTAGGATTTCTTGCTATGTACATTGCCAGTTGTGGTTGAAATGGTAGTTCAATTGGTGTGATCTTCAGAATGGTTTGTGGGATCCAGAATATATTATATTTATATAAATTCAAAGACAGAGTAGCACGCACTGAATTCGGAAGCGTAAACAAGAGGAAAACACTAAGTTGAGTGTGTATGAAACAAATGATAGATCCAAGGTTGGATCGAGTGAACGATAAATTTCAAAAAATAAAATTGATCAAGAGATAGGAAGGGTGAGTGAGGGATCAGAGATGCCATGTTTGAAGACATGTCCTCATTTTGAAGACGTTTGACTTACTGTGAAGACATTTGATTTTGTGAATACATTTTGAAGACATTATGAAATATGCGAAGACATTTCAGTATGATAGCGTACGTGGTTTGAGAGATGTTATTTCCATGAAATTTTAACTATTGACCGAAAATATAGTCAAAAGACTTTTATCACAGTGTCATTCGATCCTAGTAATTGACGGAGACTTTTGTCTCGGGGTTATTCACTTGCTTTTCTCAGACTTTTCCAAACAGAAATCCACAAGTATAAAGAATGAATTCAACAACAAAGCGGTTTTTACTTCAAATTCTGGAGAATTTCAAGCAGTCTGAATACATCTCTAGAAGACATTAGCTTATTTGCGCCCGAGAATACGGATGATTGTGATATTGTATTTTATTATTTTGGGCCTAAACTACACAATAGATTAACCGAGATCTTTCAAACGACCACTTCTCGAATCGACGGTTTTCCGGTTACATACCGTTTCAATAATCAGTTCCACATATTGTTTTATTCACAACCAAAACTTGAAGGCTGAAATAAATAAATTGAATTATCACAGTTCCGTTTTAGTAGAAGAACTGGGGATATATTCAATCGATCAACGGTTCATCAAGCCAATTATCACTTCTAAACTCATAAAATTTAGAATGTAGTTGCGCAATATATTCTTTGTTCACATTTATTGAAATAAACATCAAAAACTCAAGGTAAGTTTAATGAAATACGCTATATAACAATACCTATTAGAATAAACATTGAAAAAACTATCAAACTTTGTTCAAAAGTAAATTATGAGTTTTAGTTTCCTCCGATATGATTGTGAATACATTTGAAGACATTTTTTCGTACCATGTGAAGACATTTGAAAAAATCACCTGGAATTCCTTTGAGGGATATTATCTAGACATCATGAATTCATTTTACATAAAATGGTTAAAACTGAAGCACTCATAAAAAAAACTGGATAAAACTGGATGATATTTGAAAAAACTGGATGATTTTAGGATTTAACTGTTTGGCTGGATCGGAGGGAAAAAAATGGAAGAATCCAGTTTAAACTGGAACATTGGCAACGCTGGGTGCATGGAAGTATAAATTCTCTAGCAGGTAGAAACAACCCATACAGCAGGTGATCAGATCGAATATATACGGTTATGCTTCTGAATCCGGACGCTATTGAATGTTGAATTGATGTGACTGATAGTTACTATTGTGTCAATTTAGTTTAGTGTCAAACATAGTGTCTAGCTGTTAACAAAAAAATGTAAAAAATCAAAAATCAATGTGAATTTCACAAACCCATGTCCGAAATAAAAAGCACATTCAGAAAATGCTTTTAAATCCGGACGGTCAAAAGTTGACGATCAAATTTCTCATTGAAGGAGTTGCATAAGGGTATGTTAGAAGACTTAGTATGGAGTATGGAGTGTGGAGCAAAGATTTTCGACCCGGGAAACCGCAAAACTCTTCGGTTTACAGCACGGAGTCGATTATATGACCCGTTTGTATGTACGTGGGTAACTTTGTAACTTTGTCTGTAGCGCTGTCCCACATTAATAGAAATTTAACACCCTTCCTGACCGATTGATTTGAATTTTGGAACACACCTTTATCTCTGCAGTCATTATAAAACAGCGTATTTCATGATCTTGAAAATCCAAAATGGCGGCCGCTATAAAATGGCAGATTTCATATTTTCTCTAAACCCCATCAAACGAAAGGGCTTGACTAGTGGTCATTTATGAAAAATTTAAATCCAAAATAGCCGCCAGCACAAAATGGCGGCATATATATTTTTCCAAACCTTATCAATATGGGTATCAAATGAAAGGGTTTGATTAGTAGAATACAATTATTGATGACAAATGTAAATCCGAGATGGCGGTCGCTACAAAATGGTGGATTACATATTTTCTCAGAACCTCATCAATATGAGTATCAGATGGAAGGGCTTGATTAGTAGAATACAATTATTGATGAAAAATGTAAATCCAAGATTACATTACATATTCCCTCATAACCCCATCAATATGAGTAGCTTCGTAGTGTATCGTGTTTTAACCTGTCTCGGCTCAATTCGCTGGTAGAAATAGTTTTTTTGGTGAAAATTATCGTGGAAAATAGTTATTGCTCACGGTGTCTACTATACATTATTATCATGTTATAGTGAAAAGTTGTTCAAATCCTATTATTCAGTTTTCGGTTGCAAATTTTACTCGCTTCTGGCGTTTTTTTTCTCTCTCTCTCTCGTGTACCGTGGTTGTGTGTGCGTGTGGGTGGTAGCCAACATTTAAGTGCATGGTGTTTATATCAGTGGCATTGCATCGAGGAAGGAATCGCTAACTAACACTAATTCTGCCAGCAGGACGATAACCCAACTATATCGAGAAACATCAATATCTCAGCTAAGTACTATCAAAAATTTGCAATTTCAATAACTGTTCCGAAAGCTGAGAGAGAGAGTGTCAGTTAATATTAGGCTGCGATTGTGTGTGAGAGCGTGGCTGTACGGTTGGTGTGCGGTCGTGGAGGATGAGCAGCTACATGGGAATGTATTGGTGTGGGTGCATTGCTTTCCCACTCGGACTCGTCTGCTTGGTACGAGCAGGGTGGTTTGTTTGTTTTCCTTGGTCTAGTATTTGATTGGATAACATAATTTGACTGTGCGATGACTGACGGATGGAGGCAGGCTATTTTGTTTGCTTGAGGCGAACTATTTTCTTGGGGCGAGCTAGTGGTGAAGCCACACCGGTGCAGTTCTGTGTAGTTGTTTATTTCTCGCAATTGCGTACGATTTGTGCAGCCGCATTTTTGCGTGGAGTTGCATAAAATAAAAATATAATATGAGTGATGAACAAAAAATATATTTCGTCGGTTGGAATTTTACAGGACATCTTTCGGCGACCTAACCTCTACCGTCTCGATTGAATAATGCGTTGAAATATAATAAAATGATGAATAATAAAATATACCATCGGTTCGACAAATGTTAAAGAAGTTTCTCGTCGATCTTCTCAGTTTTCCCAAAAATAACCTTAGTCGTGGCGATTGGAAAAATATGTCAAAATGTAATACGCGATGGATAACAAAATATATCGTCGGTTCAAAAGATTCTAAAAAATATCGGTGACTGTAAATTTTCTTCAAATCTCATTTCGCCGAATACTTGAGAGTTCTCGTTTTTAGAATCACATCACTTACCGCAGTGAATCCTAATTTTTCTTAACCATTCCCACTAACAACAGCTATAGAGGCGACCCTTCTGGCCTTCGGACGGTGAATATCATACTAACATTCCTTCCCATCCCCTGGTGACTGTAAGGACGTGGCCGGCGTCGTTATTGACCGTCTAAAGCTCGAATCTCCGAAAATTGCACAACGAGAATGATTTGCTAGCCCCAAGCGTCATTCTGTGTGTTCTTTGTGCAATTTGGTTGGTTCAGGTCAATCACGAAGAGCAACTACGAATTGTACAGTCTACCCATGCTCAAGCTCAAGCTCATAACCCCATCAATATGAGTATCAAACGAAAGGGCTTGATAAGTAGAATACAATTATTGATGAAAAATGTAAATCCAGAATGGCGGCCGGTACAAATTGGTGGATTACATATTATTTCAAAACCCCATCAATATGAGTATCAAATGGAAGGACTTGATTAATACAATACAATTATCGATGAAAAATGTAAATTCAATATGGCGGCCACTACAAAATGGTGGATAACATATTTTCTCAGAACCCCATCAATATGGGTATCAAACGAAAGAGATTGACTAGTAGAACACGGTTGTTCATGAAAAATGCAAATCCAAAATGGCCGCCACCACAAAATGTTTTAAAAAATTTTTTTTTTCAAAACTGCATCAATATGTGTATCAAATGAAGGGGTTGACTATTTGAACACATTTTCTTTTTCTACAGTTAGATGTTTCGTTACATGTCCCTCGATTTAATTTTTGTCTCATCAATGTCCTAGATTAATGAAGAAAGGGGTGTGGTAACTACTAACTGCTAATTGCCTTATTATTTTCTAAATTTTAGTACATCATCTATATTATTATTATGTTTAATCACAATGAAACCGTTGAACTTTATTAGATTATGCAGTAAAACGTACTACTCTCTCCAGTGGTTGAAACAGAAGTGAAAGATTTTTATTTCCTAATTTATTACATGGTTGCTGTGTTTGGATCTTCGGTCTGAACGCCTACTACTTCTAACAAACTTGAAAAGTGTTTTTTACTTATTTATTTTTTTAGTTCTTAGTACATTATCTGTATCATTAGTTTATTTCTCTACAATGGAACCGTTCAACAATTTCTTTAAAATTTTGGATTTGCATTTTTCATAAATAACCGTGTTCTACTAGTCGATCTCTTTCGTTTGATACCCATATTGATGGGGTTCTGAGGGAATATGTAATCCACCATTTTGTAGTGGCCGCCATCTTGGTTTTACATTTTTTTTATCAATAATTGTATTCTACTAATCAAGCCCTTTCATTTGATACCCATATTGATGGGGTTTGAGAAAATATGTAATCCACCATTTTGTAGCGACTATCATATTGTATTTACAATTTTCATCATTAACTGTGTTCTACTAGCCAAGCCCTTTCGTTCGATACCCATATTGATGGGGTGCTGAAGGAATATGTAATCCACCATTTTGTAGCGGCCGCCACCTTCTGTTAACATTTTTGATCAATAACTGTGTTCTTTTAGTCAAGCACTTTCGTTTGATACCCATATTGATGGGGTTCTGAGAGAATATGTAGCACGCTATTTTATAGCGGCCACTATCTTGTATTTACATCTTTCATAAATAACTGTGTTCCACCAACCAAGCCCTTTCGTTTGATACCCATATTGATGGGGTTTGAGAAAATATGTAATCCACCATTTTGTAACGAGTGTCATCTTGGATTTCCATTTTTCATCAATAATTGTATTCTACTTATCAAGCCCTTTCATTTGATACCCATATCGATAGGATTTTGAAAAAAAAAAAAAAAAAATATATATATATATATATATGGCGCCATCTTGTAGTAATTTTGGTAATCTTGTAAAAATACAAAAAATAATTGAATTAATAAAAAAATTGTACAAAACGTGTTTCCATTTTGTCCAGCTACTCTGACGCACCCGTTAATAAGTTCTACAAGAATTAATAAATAATTTCTCTTACAGATTTAGAGATGGACCAGCCTTTGGCTGAAAATCTCTTTAATAAAGAAAGAAAAAAATAATAATTTCTCTCAAAGAAATGCAAAGAAAACAAGTGTCCGGATTACAAAGCAAAAGTGTCCGGATTTCAAAGCATGATTAAAAAAGTGTCCGGATTTAAAATCACGACACGATGAAAGAAACTTCAAATTTTGAACAAATATAACATGATTTAGTGGAATTCTGTGATTCATAACTTTGATGAAGACCTTCTAATACCATAGGAACGCTAATCTTTCATGCTATGATATGTCAATATTTTTTAGTAGTTGAAGTTATATTCGTAAGCGCTTAAGCGTCCAGATTTCGAAGCATTACTATACAGTCTACGCAAATTTATCCGCCGTTTGGTTAACGTCTCAACGCATATTTGATAAACGTTTTCAGGAGGTTTCCGATTCACGTGATTTGCTCTCTGGGATATGGTGCTCAAACCTGTACTGCATATTCTAGTGTGCTTCTTACCAGAGGATAAAAGAGGGTCTTCAAAGCATACACATCGTTGAAGGCTACCGTGTTGCGTCGGGTGAAGCCCATCAAAGCGTGCGCATTAGCAGTAACCACGGAGATGTGCTTGTTTTATTTTATTTATTTACTTGTCTTCGAAATTAGTCGCACAGACAGATTAACTAATCTTATTTTTAAAAATGTTTTTGGATATGTTGAAGTCAAAATCTATAAATACTTCGTTAAAAAGACGACAGCAAACATTAAACGGGTTGTGTTGTCCGTAAGTAGTATGATGAACTGATAGACGAAGGAAAACGGCACGCCGCGTTGTTCTGGCCGGGAGTTTATTTTTTCCAGTAACTTAGAGCAATCCACATTGTCGCGAAAAATGTCGAAAATAAATAGACGCTGCAGCAAAGTTCGTCTACTCGCCAAGCTCGGAAGGCGTATCAGAACACAACGTACCTCATACGGTGGTAGGCGAACCGGATCATTCCTGTCGCTTCTCCAGGGTGGCGACCAATGAAGAGATATAAACCATCAAGTTTGTTGTAGTCGAACGGTTTCTCACAAATCCATGCTGGTGTTCAGAAATGATACAATGCACGTGCGGATAAAGAGAATTGTATATGAGACTCTCAAAGGCTTTAGGCATACAACTCAAAATAGAGATGCCACGGTAATTCTCGACGTTATGTGTACTACCAGCTTTATGTACAGGAGTGATAGCAGCAGTTTTCCACAAACTTGGGAAAATGCCCTCTCTCATGGAGCGATTGAAGAGGATGGTCGTCGGGACGGCAAACGAGTCAGCACAATTCTTGATGAATAGCGGAGATATACGATCTGGTCCCGCGCCTTTGGTAACATCTAATTGTTGTAGTTTGTTCAGCACATCACCGGAAGAAAAATTGAAAGACGCCACGTTTAAATTACATCGAGGTTATATCGAGGCATACTGTCCAGGTACGCTTCAGTCGAAGGTGATCGGTTATTACTTAGCACACTACGAAAAAAAGACGAGGACAAGTTTGCCGAGTCCAGTGGGGTTTCCGTGGAAAAATACATGCTGGGGAACTCTATCTGTCTGTTTACGATTCCTCACGTATGTCCAGAACGCCTGCAACTCCGCCTGCGAAAGACGGATCCCAATAATAGCATGTCCGAATAAGAACCTGAAATTATTGAGAACTAGAGCAGTGGATCCAATGTTGTAATAGCTGTTATCCATAGTTATTATGGAAAGAAAGTAATGGATAAACCCTCAATCCAAGGTGTAAAGCGACCTGTGCCAAGGGATGAATGGTGATTTATGGGATCTTGGCAGGGTCTAAACCCTGCCTATAACTGAGCATGTGGAGCACCAGGGCACCCTCCACAGTATCGTCTGCCCTTGCTGCATTAAGCCGGTCACTGATGCAGAGGACCTTCTTTACCGCGAGACTCGTGGGACTTCTTTGAATAATCCAAATGAAAACAATAAAAAAAAACCTCGGGTTCCGGCAGCCTCTCTCTGTCGGAAAACACCTCCATAGAGATCGGCTCAAAGGCATTCAGACCAATTAGTTTATCATGATACTGCTGAAAACTATGGAAAAAGAAGGTTTGCCCACAAGGAGGGGTTTTATCACCCCTCCTTTGGTCAGTTGTAGTTGATGACCTTCTGATGAGTTCAGAGGTAAAAGGATTCGAAGTTGTGGGCTTTGCCGATGATCTAGTCATAATGGTACGAGGCAAGTTTGACGACGTGTTATCGAGCAGAATTCAGATGGCCTTAAACATTACACAATCTTGGTGTATCACAGAAAGTCTGAGCATATATCCCTCAGAAACAACAATTATTCCGTTCACCAAAAAGAAAAAACTTACATCTTGGGGGAGAGGAAATAAAAAGCAGCGCTTCAGTGAAATATCTAGGTGTAATCTTAGATGCTAAATTAAACTGGAACGCGCACTTAGATTCAATAATCAGCAAGGCCAACTCAGCTCTATGGGCATGCTCTAAAATGATAGGAAGAATATGGGTCCTTAAACCAAAAATGGTTATGTGGGTTTACACTGCAATTGTGCGGCCTAGGATAACCTATACTTCACTTGTATGGTGGCCAAAGACTAAGGAGACTGTATCTACAAAAAAGCTAAACAAGCAATGCGAAGTACACCCTCAAAGGCATTGGAGGCTATCCTTGAACCAATATGTTCAGCTTGAGGCTAAAAAACGCTCTAGAGCTTAAAAGATGGAAAAAATACTAGACGGGAACAAAACTGGTCACTTGAGCATCCTGAATCTTTTACCCATTGGACCAGCCTCAGAGATGAACAATTATTGGATGGAACCTAGGACCAATTATGACATTCCATACAGGGTGATCGAACATTCTCGCTCAGTATGGGATGAAGATGGCCCCAACGTTCGTAATGGTTCAATCATGTTCTACACTGATGGGTCGAAAATGGGAATCAGAACAGGTGCTGGAGTGTATTGTCCCAGAACAAAAATCTCTGTGGCTATGGGAAACTGGTCAACAGTTTTTCGGGCAGAAATAGCTGCAATAATAGAATGTCTAAATGTCTGCCTCAAAAGAAAGTATAGACATGCTAAAATCTGCATATTCTCTGACAGTCAAGCGACACTTAAAGCTCTAAATGACTTGAAGGCATTTCAGAAATTGTCTGGGAATGCATTTCCCTTTTACGGCAATTAAGTCAGATAAGTTCGGTACAATTGTACTGGATTCCTGGCCATTGCAGTATAGAGCGCAACGAGCGAGCAACTTGCCAGGAACGGCTCAAACTCACCATTCACTGGTCCAGAACCATTCTGTGGACTCTCCGACTATGTGTTGAAAGCCTTAATGCTAAGCCTGCTCAGCCTTAATAAGAAAGACTTAAGCACATTCACTGGTCTAGTAACAGGACACTGCCCGAGTAAATACCATTTTAAGAACAAAACTGGTTTAGCACAAGATGATATTTGTCGCTTTTGTGATGCCAAAAGCGATACCTCGGAATATTTGCTCTGTAACTGCGGAGCTCTAAATAGACGCAGACTTCAACACCTTGATAAAGCTATTCTGGAGCCCAAGGAAATTTGGTCTGCGTCTCCGATCAGGATTATAAATTTAATCAAACAGATTATTCCTGATTGGCACCTATCACGTTATAGCTTTCAGTCTACTCCTTCATCAATAAGTAGTAGATAAGCTTGAAGTGTAGTATAAAAGAGGGGTATACCACAATACAGTCAACTCTCCCTAACTCGATATCCAAAGGGACCATCGAGTTAGGGAGGTATCGAGATACAGAACATTTTTTCCTAATTTTTTTTATGTCTTAAATTGTCATATATTAGGGTAAGTGTCCCAATTATGGTATGAATTTGAATTTTTGATTCATTCCCTTGAAGTGAAAAAACACCTTTCTCATATAAAAAAAATATGTTTTCCAGAATCTTTCAGGAGGTGATAGACGGTTATATTTCACGAAAAAAATCCTTCTACGCATATGTTAGATTTCAACGATGACAGACTTATAGAACTTTTTCTTTGTTTCGGATTCTGTTGGCTCAAACTGACTCTACATTGAAAAGTATGCTACGTAATCCGATTTTGTTGCTTTCATTTGAAAGATGAGAAAATTTAGTACAGTATATAGTAGTGGAACATCTAAATTAGTGGATTAAAATAACATCTTTGAAGTGGAAAATTTAAAAGTTTTTTTTTATTTGTAATTATTAATTTTATCCTAAAAATTCATACTAAACTTGATTGTTTCTATCAATTAAATTAAAGCTCTCTAACCTCTCTACAATTTGTTCTTTGACGCCCAACTTCTATCTCTCTTAATTTCGCTGCAATATCGATATAAACAATTCCTGATGAAGATTCAATCAAAATCTTCAAAAATCGCGATTTTTAATCCACTGTACTTATAAAAGCCACTTAAATTTCACCTTAATGCTGAAAGGTTAAATTTTTTTCTTGAAATTATTCATATTTGAATTATAAAAAAAAAAGTTTTTTTTTCAAACTGTATACAATCGAGTCCTAAATTTTACATAATCGAATCATATATAATCGAGTTTGTATATAATCGAGTCCGACTTGCACGAGGCACTAGGTTAACAAAGAAAATATTGATTAAGTATGTTACTCAAACTGAATTGTAACGATCACGCAGGAACTGTTCAATCACAAAGAAATGTTCGAATAGTTTCACAGGAACATTTTCAGTTGATTTCAATATTCCGGACATATTCTTCAGGTTTGATTTAACGTTCGAATTAAGATCTCAATAGAACTACTATCTTCAGCGTTTTTCTCAGGTTTTTCAACACTTTCTAGCATATCGGTATCTGGCATCAGATCACAGCAAATCACGTTTTGGTCCTTTTTGCACTAATTATTAAAAGACATTGAGCAATCGAACGGTATTGTACCGTCGACATCGCTCACGACACATTAATTATGCCAGCGGAATATCACTCCCGTCCATGTTGGTTGTGCTTTAAAGTTAGGATTTCCCAGTTTCTGGACAAATTCTCAAGCCATATCCCGAAGAATAGAAGAAGGGTAAATTATTTTGTCTAGCTTGACAAGACAAAAATTCATTGACCGCTCCAGCTTCTCGATTCTGACCAACCTTATATGCTTTTGGTCTAAATACAATTTTCCATTCCGATTCCATTTTTACTTTAGTTTGAGTAGTGTTGATACCGCACTTTGTGCAATACTGAAATTATTTGCAGCTTCAGACCCTTTCCGTCCATATTTTTCGACCTGCTCGATGATGCTCAAACCTTGCGCAATGATTAGCGTTTTGATTGTTCGCTTGAAAGGTTTCTCGTGGTTTTCCATACTTGAAAAGAAATTGTTTGATGACACGAACACTCCGTCTTCACTTTCAAGGGCAATTGAAATCTGAGGTAATAGCGCACAAAAACATGTACGCGAAAATCAATCGAGTTAGGGAGGTAAAAATCCATGGAAAAATGAATCAAAACACATCGAGTAAGAGAGGCATCGAGTTAGGGAGATATCGTGTTATGAAGAAAAGAATGCTTGTAAAATCGAAGGTGCCATGAAATCCATCGAGTTAGGGAAAATATCGAGATACAGAACATCGAGTTAGGGAGAGTTGACTGTAGTTCAAAATAATGGACGCAGTGGTTCACACCCAACAGGGGAAAGAAGTTGTTTTTGAGGCTTTCTATCTAAGCTACATAAGGGTAACCATGAAAAAACGTGTTTTTTTGCTTTAACTTTTATATTTCAAATTCTACATCAAAACTATCTTCGTACGACTTTTGGAGCTTATCAATACTAACATTTTCGATGCAGAACTTGTCAATATCTTAATCCTACTCAAAGTTATTGATGTTTTTTTACCCAAAAACTCATGATTTCAATTTTAATTTACTCAAACACAAAAGATGACATTGTTTTGTAAATCACATATTGTATAGAGTGAAATTTGTTCTTCCAAATTCCGTCAACAAACATTTTTTCTGTTTTACCCAGAAAGAATGACAAACAAATGAAAAGAACGTGCTTTTGGGAAAAAATATCAATAACTTTGAGTAAAGTTGAGATATTGACAAGTTCTGCATCGCAAAATGTTTGTATTAGTAATTTCTAAAAGTCTTCCGAAGATAGTTTGTATGTAGAATTTGAAATATAAAAGTTAGAGCAAAAAAAAACAGTTTTTTCATGGTGACCCTAACGTAACATAGAAAAAAGGCGCTATATCGGTTATTTCAAGAGATAGAAAAAAACTTTGTTCTACAAAGATGTCTTAAATAACTGGGACTACAACATTGTCGAGATCCAAACAAAACGCCTCAATCTTTGGAACAGTACACACTGAGTCGTTTGAGGGTTTCACAATAATTTAACAGAATGTAATGTTTGGTGGTTATAAATATGAAGCAAACAATTGAACATCGATTAAGTTATGGATTTAGATCGCGGTCCAAACCATCTTAAATTTACAACGATTGAATACTCTTGTTTCTTTTTATTCTCAACCGTGAAACCGGGTGTGACAATATTGGATGGCGATTGGATAGAAAAACTTACAATGCAATGAACGGTTGAAACGATCTTAACACGATTACAACAACTCAAAAGTACGTTCTTATGCGAAGATTTCTAAATCTACCCTATTCGATGAAAACACGACACTGATTGTGTTATATACAACGACAAAAGCATCCCATAAACTATAACATACAAACGCAATATGCGTATTTAAACGTAAACAACAAACAAATAAAAAGTGAGAAAAAGTCCGCACATCTGTTTCCTAAGAACGTAATTACATCTGGACAAGACCATAAATCTCTCTGATACCGCTTTCATGAGTGCACAATACATGTATTATGCTGAAAAACATGCTTATAAAAACACGCTATGATACATTATCATACCGAAATTTGTTTCTATGTAACAAACACAGTAATGTATGCACATTAACTGCCGAAACCTTATCAACAGTCTGGCCATTTCGGCGAGATACGCACATATCTCAGTCAAAATTGTGTGGACACTATCACATCTACACAAATATGCAGAAACTTGAAGCCGGCTCAGTAACAAACTAAAGCTCCATTCGTCGTCACACTGTTGATGAGCGAAGTCGCGCGTTCTAATAAGTCTCCTCCAATCGCAAACGAAGCAATGAATCAAAAAAGTGAGTCGTCATATTTCCGACCATAATCGGCTATCGTACTTTTTTTTATCATCTTGTTTGCCACAGAATGCTACTGCGGTCCGGGCTATGCAACACCGATGGATGCTGTCCGCGATGGACCACACGAGAAACTGCTCTACGTGGTTACTGTGCAACCTAATTTAGAAGAGCCCCACGGTGATTATTTGTCGACAGTGGATGTGGATCCCGCGAGTCCCACTTATTGTAAGGTGTGATTTATACATCAGATGATAATGATGGGCTTCGCTTATCATACTTTCCTTCGTCTTCACAGGTGATTCACCGTACCTTTACCAACAGTACGCGTAATGAGATGCACCACAGCGGGTGGAATACATGCTCGAGTTGTCACTTCATCGAAGATGAAACGAAAGTTCCGCGGCGCGATCGCCTTATTCTGCCGTGTCTTAACTCGGATCGTATCTTTATTGTCGATGTCGGGAGCAACCCTCGAGCTCCAGAGCTTGTGAAAACTATTGATGGTGATGTGCTGAAAAAAGCAAATGTCACAGCTCCACATACGACTCACTGCTTACCAAATGGTAACATCATGATTTCCATTATGGGCGATTCGGAAGGAAACGCTAAAGGAGATTTCATAGAATTTGATACAAATTTCGAATTTGTTGGAACCTGGACTAAAGGGGAAAAGAGTGCCATGTGCGGATATGACTATTGGTACCAACCGTACTTCAATGTTATGGTTGCTTCAGAATGGGGTGCTCCGAAACTGTTCCGTCGCGGTTATGAAGATTCGGATGCCGAAGACCCGATCCAGTATGGTCGTCGACTGAATTTTTATAAATGGAATGAGAGAGAATTATTTCAAACAATTGATTTAGGGGTGGAAGGAACCTGTCCTCTGGAAATCAGATTTCTTCACGATCCTAAAGAAAACCAAGGATATGTTGGATGTGCTTTGTACTCGAAAGTGTTCAGATTTTATAAAGATGAGAACTCTGATAAATATCTCGCAGAGAAAGTGATTGATGTTCCAGCGAAAAAAATTGAAACCAACGGAGCCGTAGATCTGATCAATGGGATGATGACAGATATTCTCATCTCATTGGACGATCGATTCTTATACTTCAGTAACTGGCGACATGGTGATGTTCGTCAATATGATATAACTGATCGGACCAAACCACGTTTGACCGGACAAGTTTGGCTGGGTGGAGCTATCCTTAGCGACTCGAAAGTGAATGTTATTGAAGACCAGGAATTGGACCACCAACCAGATCCAGTATTTGTTAAGAATCGTCGTCTCTATGGTGGACCCCAAATGTTGCAGCTATCCTTGGACGGAAAACGTCTCTACGTGTCTTCCAGTCTGTTCTCCCCATGGGACAAACAGTTTTATCCTGAGATGGTGAAAGCAGGTGGTACAATCGTACAGATTGACATTGATACGACTAACGGAGGAATGAAATTGAACGACAATTTTCTGGTCGATTTCGGTGCTGAACCGTACGGTCCAACGCTACCACATGAAATGAGGTAGGCTATTTGGGAGAGATGGTTATGGATATTACTTTTGTCAACAGATGGCATAATTTTTTTTCGTTCCTCCCTACAGATACCCTGGCGGTGATTGTACTTCCGATATCTGGATTGTTAAAGAGTAAACATATATGAAACTGACGACCAGGATTACTTTATCGACATTGAATAAAAAAAACTATGATTCATATTCTGATTACATTGTTTCGATAATATAACGATATTCCAGCAAAAATTATTTGTATTCCAAATTATCCCAGTCAGTACCATAACTGCTGATCGACTGCGGAGATACGCTTGGATAGACAGAAATTTATAACATTTTCAATTTCCCTACGCTAGACTGGAAACTTATTCTTCTCTCATTAGTTTCATTCATCACTGTTGGCACTGATAAGTTTAGCCACAGTTCACGAGGAAATGGTGCCACTAAATCATAAATCGGATGAAAAGTTCATACTTTTTCCCAGAATTTCCCAGCTATCGGAGCATTCGATCCCCTTCCCTAGAGCTATCTTTGCAGTTCGATGTTTTTGGGCGAAGGCGGAAATGACGAACGAAGCAATGCCGGAGGAAAGGACGCTGTTCAACTTCATCCTGCAAACAGATTTATCTTTTTTTCGTAATCCTTCAAACCAAAGGAAACGCTAGGGCTTACTGACGGAGCATGCAAAAATAAAATCTGCAATTTATCGATGATTGGTTTACCAAGCGGAAACTTTGTTCATTGTAAATTCATGCATTTCACAAACAGTTTGTTGAAAATTCTTTTCAGTTGAATATTGCAAATTAGTATAGTATCCAAACATACCCATTATTAACATCATGTTGAACTTGGGATTTTTAAGTATTAGGTGATGGCTAAATCATTGTTTCGCCTTGAGTGAGATAGAACCAAACAGTTTAACCCTTTATAAGGCTGAGGAATCTAGGCAACGAATCGCCTTCAACTTCAGAGAACATAATCCTTACATGTGAAAGAACACATATTTATCTTTGATAAAAAAAACTATTGAAACAGTTGAAAAAACTGGTGGCAATATAGTTTCCACTGCCCGTTAACCCCAAAAAAACTGGTTTTCAAATTAAAATTTGATTTCATCAAATACACCATCTATTTTATTTGAAAAACTGAATAATCTCACACAGTAAATCCTAAATAGAACACTTAAAGTGAAAAAAATATCGATTTGTTGCATTTTCAATGAATTTAAACAGAATCTCCTGCCGGCGCTCTAAAATCGCCGTTTTGTTACATAAAAATGACTCCCAAATTATTATCGTTCATTTTTAGCAGCCCTAAAAAAATGCGAGTATTTCCAAATCCCTTTAGAAGACTGTTTAAGCAAAATTTTGAAATAATATTCTAAGTGCAGCGAACGAATTATTTTTTGGCGGTAGCAATATAGTTGCCACGGCCTTATAAAGAGTTAACATTTGCCTAATGAAAGAAACTAAATGTGATATGAAATAGTATAATAGCAGGCGTAATAGTCTGTGGAAATCACAGGGTGTTCATTTCATTGATTGAAAATTAAAAAAAAGTATGTAGATGAATGAATATGAAGATGAGTTTGTGATTCCTGTTCATTCCAAAATTTCACAAACCACACATTTCAACTTATAAAAGAATTTCCACAAACAGCATGGAATAGCGGAAAACGGAATGAAGACGTCATGTCAGTTGTACCTACACTATTTTCTAAACACAGCATTTTCAAATTTCCTCATTACAATTTTTGATTTTACTTCTCATATTTATTGGATAAATACATGTTTTTCTCTGAAGACTTTCATCCTTCTTTGCTTATTCGTCTTAGAATGTAAAATTAATGCATTTATGAATGCTTTTTATTTGCTAATTAAAGTGACTTTTTGTACACTAATGGGTTAAATCAAATTGCTAATTATGAATGATTCATTCTCATGGAAACTTGCAGCCATTCCATGTCAAACCGATATAGTGGTTCTTAGATTTTCGTGAAAAACGGTAGTTTTGTTACTTATGGCAAAATAGTAGACCCGTATTTTTTATTTTTTTATTAATCATCTCATCTCGACCCTGAATCGACCAAGTAGTTCAAAAGTTATGATTTGTTTGAAAAAGTCGTTTTTGGGAAAAGGGGGAAAAATGATTTATCGGATCTCTTGAACGAGATATTCTAGTCTAGAAATTTGAAAAAACTCGATTTTTTTTTCTTCATATTTCTGAAGTTTAGACACTCAAGAATATACCGTTCTGAATCATATTTCGGACGCTTAAGGCATATGATGCAGAAAACAGGTCTCAACTTTATGCACAGGTATTATTTGGTTGATATTTTTAATAAATTCGTTCAATGTGCTTTTAGCTTTCTACCTGCTTTCTGCTTTTTTAGGTACCAACCTAATTGATTGAAACATTAAAAAACCATCAAATAAAATGCTTTTCAAATCAAGCGAATAAGAATCAAACTTCGGACACCATCTATAAAAAAATTAAATTTCGGACAGATTGAATTCAAATTTCGGACGCTTTATTTTGTAATTGTTTGAACGAAAATTACATTACACTTGATTATATTTTATAGTCAACTGCGAAACACTCTCCAAG